>NW_026913011.1:0-15825 GCF_034315485.1 Pezoporus occidentalis
TGCAGTAGTGTAAGGGTAAGTCTGAGGACTCTGGCGTGTGCTACAAAAACAAGGAGATGGAGCCGGGCCAGCAGCTTGAGTCAAACAGCTGAGAGATCCCGTGGGTAAAATCTAGACTTGCTGTCCTCACAGAAAAGAACTTAGGAGTCTGACCAGAGGAGCTTAGCAATGCCAGCTGGGCTTACAATAGATGTCATGTACGTCATATGTGGGCATATAGACAAAATCTCTGTGCATTTACGCAGACGCACACATATGTCTGCAATCAGGTGAAATACATAGCTATGTACACACATGGAAAAACACTGTTTAGCAGCATTTTCTTGATCTAATAGTTCCAAGCAGCTGTCTACCTTTTTTGTCTGCTGTTTCTGCTTTCAGGAGAGAGATGACCAGGAGCTGCATCTGCCTCATTCTGACATTCAGCAGCTTCCTGAAGGAAATTCCTGGAAACTTCCTTCTGCGGGATCAGGTGCATCCTCCCGGCCAATGCAGCTTCTTTCCCTGTCAGTGATCTGTGGTTTGAGATGAGAACGTATCTCCATTCTTTCTGCAGCTCCACAACATGATCTGCTTCAGTCCAATAAAATACACTTGCTCTAAGCGTCTGTGTCCACTGTTGTAGTTCTTTTGCACACAGACCTATCCACGCACTCATCTGCAATGCCTCTCTGCTCTCTGCAATCCGTTTCCCACCTGTCTCTCCCTACTGACCTCCACAAACTTCTCCGTGTTTGTTTCCCACATCATGTACAAATGTCATGACAATGGTCTGAGTGGGAGGGATGCACAGACTGCTGTACTGCTGGTGGCAGGTGGTGCAGTGCTGAGGATGGCTGAGGCAGCCTGTACACGCATCCCCTGCTCTGAGGACTCATCTCCTCCTAGCTGATGTCTCATGGAAGGGCCACGACAAGGCCTCAGAGTACTCTTTTGTCAATGGTTTTGTTACAGCACGGCTGCCATCAGGATGTGATGGGGGTTCTCATTTACACTGCAGTGCTGTCAAGTGACGAGCAGGTCAGGACTGAACACACTAGCGCCTTCTGCTGAGAAGGCTGCTGTCTGCAGAACGACCACTGAGGTAATGTAAGAAATTCACAGATGCTGGTTTTGCAGTTGGCCATTAACCAAGTATAACTGTCAGAACTAGATAACAAGATGGTGGTTAAGGCAGGAAACTCGGGCAGGAACCGGGTTAGTGGTTCACCAATGTGCAGAAACCACACAATAAAAGGAGATTAGCAAATAATGGGAGTGGGCTCTCAGATTAGAGTAGTGGGAGATGTAAAGAGTACATTTTGTAGCTAAGGCTTGGCCAGACATTAGGAGAAGGGTATAGAAAATAGTCCAGTGGAGTGAAAGTCCCTTAGAGGAATTTCTAAGGGAAACCCAGAAAGTTTTTGTAAAGCAAGAGAAGGAGAAACAAAACCAGCAAAAATTAGGATGTCCATGGTGAATCAAATAGTGGAAAAGAGAATATAGAACCCGTGGCTCCAGGAGGCCGAGGGGCCTGGACAAGTGGTGCAAGAGGGGGAGGCAGTAGTAGTAGGGGGCTGGGGAAATCTTGGCAGTGGCCACCAACTCCCCTCCCAGCCACAAGATGCAGAAAGAGCAGACACTTTAAACATGAGTGCCGTAAACTTAGAAAGGAGGAGAAGGTGATCCTACTGATGATGTTCAAAGACACTGAATAGGGGGGTCAGGGGTTCCTCAACCTGAGGTTCAGCTGCGACCCCTTGATGAATTTAAAGGTAAGACCTCAGGATGAGGAGGTGGCCCTTTTAATAGATACAGAGGCAGCCAGAGCCATACTGGCTCAGGGGACTGAAATCATCAAACCAAAGGCTAACTGTTTCAGGAGGGATTTTCAGTTCCCATATTTGAAGAAACTACCCTGAAATTAAATAGCGAAACAATTCAAGGGCAATTGTTACACATTTGTGAAGCAGGAATCAATTTGCTAGGGAGAGATTTAGTTGTACAACTAGGGTTAGAAATGAAAACTTACAGGGATCAAATTTGGTTTCAATTAACAGAACAGGATGAGGAAAAGATAGACCCAGTCATTTGGGTAGAAGAGGGAAACAGAGGAGGATTAGATATATCTCCCTTAAAGATCAAATTGAAAAGGGAAGATGAGGTAGTTAATCAGAAACAATATCCTATTCCTTTAGAGGGACAAAATGGATTACAGGCAATCATAGAAAACCTAGTTAAGGATGGGCTTCCAGAACCCTGTATGTCTCCCTTTAACACATCAATCTTACCTGTACGAAAAACTGACGGGTCATATCATTTGGTGCAAGACTTGAGAAAACTGAACCAAATGGTTCAGGTCTGACATCCAGCGGTCCCAAATCCTTATACCTTGTTAAGTAAAATACCACATGACCATGGATGGTTCAGTGTAGTGGACATAAAAGATGCCTTTTGGGCATGTCCACTAGGCCCAGAGAATAGAGGCATGTTTACCTTTGAATGAAAAAACCTTACACAGGACATAAACAACAGTACAGATGGACTGTCTTACCACAGGGATTTACTGAGTCACCAAATCTATTTGGACAAGTATTGGAACAGGTGCTAGAGAAATTTAATCTGCCCCCTGATGTCAGTGTATTGCAATATGTAAATGACCTTCTAATCCCAGGGAAAAAGAGAGAAGTAGTGGCAGAAGCCACAAATGCCTTGTCATAGCAGAAGGGACCATGCTTGTTCCAGAGTTTGAGGATTCCGGGTTGAGGGCTGGGATGAGGCAGCACAAGCCTGTCCCCACCGCTGCATCTTGCCAAGAAGCCTAAAATTCCCCAATGGTGTCAGTGGGAGCTGCCGGTCAAAGTGGCCTACTCAGAAGGGGAAGAGCAGAAACCACAGGCATTCTCCCATGCTTGAAAAGGTGCAGGAAATCCAAACGCTTTGTTCCTGGCAAGTTCAAAGTCCTTCAGTTCTTGGCAAGTTCAAAGTCCTTCAGTTCTTGGCAGAATAATGAGCTCATATTTCAGAGAGTCCTCGAGAGCTTAAACTGACTTGTGCAAACTTCTGCAGGCTCATGTTGTTTTCAGCAGCTCTTAACCCTCTGCTGCATTGGCCGGGAGGATGCACCTGATCCCGCAGAAGGAAGTTTCCAGGAATTTCCTTCAGGAAGCTGCTGAATGTCAGAATGAGGCAGATGCAGCTCCTGGTCATCTCTCTCCTGAAAGCAGAAACAGCAGACAAAAAGGGTAGACAGCTGCTTGGAACTATTAAATCAAGAAAATGCTGCTAAACAGTGTTTTTTCCATGTGTGTACATAGCTAGGTAGGACCTCAGGTTGAGAACCCCCCCTATTCATTGTCTTTAAACTTTATGAGTGGAATCACTTTCTCCTCTTTTCTAAGCTCAGGGCACTCATGTTTAAAGTGTCCACTCTTTCCACATAGGAAACATCTTGTGGCTGGGAGTGCAGTTTCCTATTCTCCTAGGAAATTCAACAAGGCATTTGTGGCTTCTGCCACTACTTCTCTCTTTTTCCCTGGGATTAGAAGGTCATTTACATATTGCAATACACTGACATCAGGGGGCAGATTAAATTTCTCTAGCACCTGTTCCAATACTTGTCCAAATAGATTTGGTGACTCAGTAAATCCCTGTGGTAAGACAGTCCATCTGTACTGTTGTTTATGTCCTGTGTAAGGTTTTTTCATTCAAAGGTAAACATGCCTCTATTCTCTGGGCCTAGTGGACATGCCCAAAAGGCATCTTTTATGTCCACTACACTGAACCATCCATGGTCATGTGGTATTTTACTTAACAAGGTATAAGGATTTGGGACCGCTGGATGTCAGACCTGAACCATTTGGTTCAGTTTTCTCAAGTCTTGCACCAAATGATATGACCCGTCAGTTTTTCGTACAGGTAAGATTGATGTGTTAAAGGGAGACATACAGGGTTCTGGAAGCCCATCCTTAACTAGGTTTTCTATGATTGCCTGTAATCCATTTTGTCCCTCTAAAGGAATAGGATATTGTTTCTGATTAACTACCTCATCTTCCCTTTTCAATTTGATCTTTAAGGGAGATATATCTAATCCTCCTCTGTTTCCCTCTTCTACCCAAATGACTGGGTCTATCTTTTCCTCATCCTGTTCTGTTAATTGAAACCAAATTTGATCCCTGTAAGTTTTCATTTCTAACCCTAGTTGTACAACTAAATCTCTCCCTAGCAAATTGATTCCTGCTTCACAAATGTGTAACAATTGCCCTTGAATTGTTTCGCTATTTAATTTCAGGGTAGTTTCTTCAAATATGGGAACTGAAAATCCCTCCTGAAACAGTTAGCCTTTGGTTTGATGATTTCAGTCCCCTGAGCCAGTATGGCTCTGGCTGCCTCTGTATCTATTAAAAGGGCCACCTCCTCATCCTGAGGTCTTACCTTTAAATTCATCAAGGGGTCGCAGCTGAACCTCAGGTTGAGGAACCCCTGACCCCCCTATTCAGTGTCTTTGAACATCATCAGTAGGATCACCTTCTCCTCCTTTCTAAGTTTACGGCACTCATGTTTAAAGTGTCTGCTCTTTCTGCATCTTGTGGCTGGGAGGGGAGTTGGTGGCCACTGCCAAGATTTCCCCAGCCCCCTACTACTACTGCCTCCCCCTCTTGCACCACTTGTCCAGGCCCCTCGGCCTCCTGGAGCCACGGGTTCTATATTCTCTTTTCCACTATTTGATTCACCATGGACATCCTAATTTTTGCTGGTTTTGTTTCTCCTTCTCTTGCTTTACAAAAACTTTCTGGGTTTCCCTTAGAAATTCCTCTAAGGGACTTTCACTCCACTGGACTATTTTCTATACCCTTCTCCTAATGTCTGGCCAAGCCTTAGCTACAAAATGTACTCTTTACATCTCCCACTACTCTAATCTGAGAGCCCACTCCCATTATTTGCTAATCTCCTTTTATTGTGTGGTTTCTGCACATTGGTGAACCACTAACCCGGTTCCTGCCCGAGTTTCCTGCCTTAACCACCATCTTGTTATCTAGTTCTGACAGTTATACTTGGTTAATGGCCAACTGCAAAACCAGCATCTGTGAATTTCTTACATTACCTCAGTGGTCGTTCTGCAGACAGCAGCCTTCTCAGCAGAAGGCGCTAGTGTGTTCAGTCCTGACCTGCTCGTCACTTGACAGCACTGCAGTGTAAATGAGAACCCCCATCACATCCTGATGGCAGCCGTGCTGTAACAAAACCATTGACAAAAGAGTACTCTGAGGCCTTGTCGTGGCCCTTCCATGAGACATCAGCTAGGAGGAGATGAGTCCTCAGAGCAGGGGATGCGTGTACAGGCTGCCTCAGCCATCCTCAGCACTGCACCACCTGCCACCAGCAGTACAGCAGTCTGTGCATCCCTCCCACTCAGACCATTGTCATGACATTTGTACATGATGTGGGAAACAAACACGGAGAAGTTTGTGGAGGTCAGTAGGGAGAGACAGGTGGGAAACGGATTGCAGAGAGCAGAGAGGCATTGCAGATGAGTGCGTGGATAGGTCTGTGTGCAAAAGAACTACAACAGTGGACACAGACGCTTAGAGCAAGTGTATTTTATTGGACTGAAGCAGATCATGTTGTGGAGCTGCAGAAAGAATGGAGATACGTTCTCATCTCAAACCACAGATCACTGACAGGGAAAGAAGCTGCATTGGCCGGGAGGATGCACCTGATCCCGCAGAAGGAAGTTTCCAGGAATTTCCTTCAGGAAGCTGCTGAATGTCAGAATGAGGCAGATGCAGCTCCTGGTCATCTCTCTCCTGAAAGCAGAAACAGCAGACAAAAAAGGTAGACAGCTGCTTGGAACTATTAGATCAAGAAAATGCTGCTAAACAGTGTTTTTCCATGTGTGTACATAGCTATGTATTTCACCTGATTGCAGACATATGTGTGCGTCTGCGTAAATGCACAGAGATTTTGTCTATATGCCCACATATGACGTACATGACATCTATTGTAAGCCCAGCTGGCATTGCTAAGCTCCTCTGGTCAGACTCCTAAGTTCTTTTCTGTGAGGACAGCAAGTCTAGATTTTACCCACGGGATCTCTCAGCTGTTTGACTCAAGCTGCTGGCCCGGCTCCATCTCCTTGTTTTTGTAGCACACGCCAGAGTCCTCAGACTTACCCTTACACTACTGCAGGGCACCGATCTGCTGCAGTATTCTGGGGAGCTTGCAGTCCATGTTCTGCAGGTCGGATAATCCTCCGATGCAGCATCTCCCAATGAAGACAACAGGCAGCTGAGCACAAAGCAATGCCACAGGTTAATCAGAAGAGCTGGTTGCTGAAGGCAGAATGTGGGGAAAGGATTTGTCTTGGAAGCAGACTGTGCACCAGGGAGACCACCATTTACGAAATCCTCCTGTTCCCATGCCCAGTTCCCGTCTCTCTGAAAACCGCTGCGAGACAAAAGGGGGCAGGGGAAGCCCCTGCATTTCAGAGAGGCTGCAGAAGGGTAAAAACACACTCTGGGTTAGTGCTGGAGATGCTCCAAGCACATGATCCCAGAGCAGTGAGCGAGCAGCTCCAAGTGCTGAGACCTGCGTATGAACCATGCATGTGCCCACGGCAGGCTCTCCAAGCGTGCTCCCGGGTGCTTCCCAGCACGTGAAGGTGCTGGGTGGCATGTGCTGTCTCCCTAGTGGCCACCATCACTATCAAAGTCCCTTGGCCCTTCAAACTTGCCTTTCTTGCTCAGCGCCTTCTCCACATACCCTTTCTCTGGCCTTTTGCTCTCCTCCTACCTCACAGCCCTGAAACAGCCTCTGCTGTTTTCCTGCCTGTGCTTGTCCCTTCTCCTGGCCACCTCATGATGGTTGCCTGGCAGCAAGATGACAGCAATCAGTGCAGAAACAAAGGTAAAAACCAAATTAAACTCCAGCCTCTCCTGAAGGCCAGGAGCCATTCTGGATCCTTAGATCCAAGGCTTCTGAAGGCAAAGCTTTGCCGCAGAGGGAAGTGAACCACTGCTGACACCACCACAGCCACAGCTGCAAGCCAGGGAAGATAAAAAGAGATGGAAACACCAGCGGGAGTAGAATTATTGAGACAGTAATAGCTCAGGCAGTGAAGACAAAAGACATGGGCCAGAACAGGCATAAAACAGCAAGGGGGGAAAGGGTCAATGGAAAATGGCAGCTCAGAAAGCCTTGGAGGGGGGTCGATGGCTGCCCATAGTCTTGCCCTGGCAGGGGCAAATCCGCACGTGCCCACACGCTGCTGCCCTGTACCCACACTCAGGACAGGGCCAGGGCGTCATGCAAGAGCTATGGTTCCCTCTGGTACCCCTAAGAGGCTAAAACTGAGCCAGCAGGATCAGGCACAAGCAGGACAGAGACTTGACTCCAAGAGCAAGCGTTCTACAGGAGGTGCACTGGTGCTTTGCTGTCCTTCAGGCAGGACAGACACTGGAA
Source organism: Pezoporus occidentalis (assembly GCF_034315485.1). Lineage (NCBI taxonomy): Eukaryota > Metazoa > Chordata > Aves > Psittaciformes > Psittacidae > Pezoporus > Pezoporus occidentalis. Next base: position 7,441 of record NW_026913011.1, read on the forward strand.
CACCTCTGTCAGAGCCTCTAGCAGTCCTGCTGCACTGAAAGCAGCCTTCCAGTTCTGAGTTTTCCCGGGGCTGAGTCAAGTCACATGTCTGGAGGCACACCCAGTGCAGGAAAAATCCCCTGAAGCACCAGTGGCGAGGCAGATCGCCAGCATGTCCCTTCTGCTTCGCCCCTGGGCATCGCTGGATGTTGTTCTCACTGGGGTGGACTGGGGAGTCAAAGCAAAGTTGTGTTCATTACGCAGAGGTGCGGGGACCACGGAGGGGTGGCTCCTGCCCTGCATGTGAGAGCTTGGGCAGGCAAAGCTCCGCACCTCCGGCTGCTGCGGTGAGGAGCGGGCGCTCACCTCAGCACCGAGCACTCGCCCTGCAGTAGCTACAGCGACGGGACGCACAGGGCGGGCAAAGCAAGGAACTTCCTTTCCAGTGCAGCGGGCTGCAGTTTCTCCCCGTGATCCGGCAGGAAAAGCCGTGGGGAAAGAGCCCTCACCTCCACCTCTGCAGCAGCTGGCCAGGGTGTGGCTGCCCTGGGATAGAGGATCAGCAAGTGCTGTGGAACAACTGCGAGAACTTACGGTTCTATGCCCTGTTCTTTGCTGCAGGTAATCCTGGACATCCTTGCGCTGGGTGGTATCAACAACTTCCAGGGCTCCAGGCACAAAGTTGTACTGCTTGAGCATCTCCTCGGCATTCCTGCAGTAACGGCAGCCTCTCTCTGTAAAGAGGGTTACTTTGTCACACCTGATCTTGCTCTCCACAAGCTTATCAGCCATGCTGCTGCTTCAAGACGAGCAGGAATGCTGCCCTTCACCAGCACGTTCACAGGCAGAGGAGACTGCAGCAATCCCAGACCGAGATACTTATGAACTGCACAGCTCTTTCCTCCTCGAAACTCCTCCCCAGGAGTGTGTAATCAGTTTACAAAACCATAGTTGTTAAATCAGCACTGCTTCTTTTTTTTTTTTTTTCCCCACTCAGGAAATGAGAACCAAAAGAATTCAAAGAATGAATTCCAGAACTGAAAAAAAAAACAACCCCAGACTGTTTCTTTTGCAGGCCTGTGTTGCAAACGTGCTTAGGGAGAAGGTAAATGGAACCATCAATGGAATTTAACACACATATTGTACGACTTAATTACGTACAGTTGTGTAAACTGAGCAGAAGAGAAAACCTTAAGGCTGCAGTCCTTCCTAGAGTTGAAGCTGTACAAGACACATTTGGGCAGCAAGCCCCATAGGGCTAAACTGTGCCCACATATTTGATGCCGAGCTGCAGTGGTGAGGTTGCACCCACAAGTGAGAAGCTTGTTGGGACTGAGATTCTTGATGGCCATCGCCAGTACCACAGCATCACTGCTCAGGCAGAGCCTGTCTTCCCTCGCCAACACACAGCTGCCTTATTCCAGGGGTGGCAATCACCATGTGCAACGTTTTACACTGTTGCTGGGCAGACTTGGTCGAACGTTTAGCTCGTCTTCTGCTAAGATGCTTTCCCTGCTCTGCTTTCTGTTGAACTCGGTTGGTTAATTGCCTGGCAGTTTCCAGCATTTTCCATATGTTTAATTTGCACAGGACAACAGAGTACTCTGGACACCACCAGCCCTAGCAGCTGCTCAGGGCAGGGTCACCCTGTCCTGGTTGCTCTGTGCTGTGTCCCCTCAGGGCTGGAATGTCTCCAGGGATGCAACCAAAACAAAACAAAATATTTTCCTGATGCTTAGACGGTTTTGGTTTCTCCCTGTCGCCTCTGGTCCTGGCACCGGGCTCTGCTGGGAAGATCCTGGCTCCATCATCCTCATTCCTCCATCAGGTATTCACGCACTTGGGCAAGACCCCCACCCCAAGCATCCTCTTCTCTGGTCTCACACTGGGGAGCATGGAACTGGTCCAACACAGGCGAGAAATTCCCACAGGTATCTCAGGCCACTCACCAAATAAGCAACCCGCTCACGTTTTAGCTGTTTAAAATAAGAAGGCTTGATACAGAAGGACAATAAAGGACATCAACTTCTTATTTTCATGAGTCTGAAACGGAAAAACCACCAGCAGGGCCCAGGCTCTCTGTTTTTCAGCCCATCAATGTTGCATGTGACAGGCAGGCTAAGGAGCGCTGCTCCTTCCCCAAACAGGGCTTCCCAAACTTAGTTTGCTGCAGCATCAGCATTGTAGAAGGGAACTTGCTCCTTTGTGCACAAATACACATTTTAACCTCAACACACTCCTTTGCAGTCCTCAGAATGTAAAACAGAGGCAGCTGTCTTTAGAGAGCTCCTTGTGCACCAGCACAGCCACAGCTTCTGCTCGGCCCTGGCCACAGCTGTGACAGTCCTGGGCAGCGTAACTTCTCCTCACTGCCAACTTTCAATATGATTTTTCTTCCTCTTACTTATGGGAAAACAGAAGGCTCCTGAGGCCAGATGCTCTTCCCAGAACTAGAAAACTGCAACTGGAACCATGCCTTGTACCGGCCACTGAAACCATTTGCCTGCTTGGGGCTTTGCGCGCGGGCACGCTCGGTGGTTATGCAGGGAACGTACGGCGGGATGCGCGGGGGTGCGGAGTGCGCGGTGCTGGAACGCACGGGGGACAGTCATCAGGATGCGCGGGGGACACTCACAGGGATGCTGGGGGCTTGCGCGAGGGACGCGCAGGGAGTTGAGCGGGGGCAATGCTGCCGCCCGGTGGAGGTTGCGCGCAGCTCTGCAGCCTGGGGACCGTGCATCCGTACCCTCCACCTTCCTTTTCCGAATCCAGCCTTTTTGGGGAGAGTAGAGAGTAGAGAGTGACGGTGCCTTGTCCCGGGCTGAGCAAGGGGTTCATGCCAAGGCCATGGAGGCAGCAGAGGTGCTGAGGGCTGAGATAACAAATCGCTATGATTAACAAACAATATTTGGGCTTGATTTGACTTTCCAGTGGGATCTGGGGGCAGGAAAGGGCACTGAAATATGCTGCCTGAGCAGTTTCCTTTGCCTCCTTCTCATGCACTGAAACCACTGAGACCCAAAGTTCCTGACCAGGGCTCTTGCCTGGTGCATAGTTTAGAAGCACGGCTAGAGGTCATGCAATACCTTCCTGGTCCAGCTCTCTGCTGCAGCCGTGTCCTACAAGAAACAACTGTCTATGGCTTGCACCAGCCTAAAACCACATTCATCACTACCAATAGGAGTTAAACCATCCATCCCATCCAGGTAACTAGAAACAGGTAAAAGGAGTGACACAGAATCCAAGTGGTCAACAAATGCTGTAAGATGCTCATAGCAGCCCCTTGGTCCCCCTGTGCTTTCCCCTTGGTCACCCATGTCAGTGTGGTATCCCTGACCACACAAGCGGGTGGTGAATGGCTTGCCTAATCCTGGCAGAAACACAACATTTACATATCTAGACAATTGTCACACTATATTTCTGGGAAAGTAAGTTTTAAAACTCTGATGGTGATCATAGGAAGTGGGCTGACAGCTTTGCATGGCTTTGGTGGGAAAAAAACTCACTGGCCCTGGTGACTTTTTTGGAAATAGTGGGTCTCATCATCCCCGGTACCTGCTGGGGGCTGACAGCACTGATGTCAGATTTGCTGATTGTGGAGGAGGCGACCCGTATGGGTTCGCCAGTCTCAGGAGGAACATTAGCTTTTGATGTGACTTTGAGCTCTGCCCTTCCCAGGAAGGGCTCTGTTTGAATTGTCAACCTGTGTTCATAAGCTGTGCTGTGCGAGATAAACCCGATTATCTTTTGTGGCTGTGTGGGTTCTTTCTTGGGTATAACAGGGAAATCCTGAATGCTATTGTCCTGGGTTCAGCAGTAGCAGTCGTTTCTCCTTCGTGGTAGCTGGTGCAGTGCTGTGTTTTGACTTCCAGCCTGGGAACAGCGTTGGTGAAGCCGATGTTTTCGGTTGTTGCTAAGTGATGTTTACCCTGACCAAGGACTTTGTGAGGCTCATGCTCTGCCAGGGAGGAGGGGAAGCTGTGGGGAAGCAGAGACAGGGCACCTGCCCCAGGCTAGCCAGGGAGGTATTCCATACCACAGCACGTCATGCCCGGGGTGGGGGGTAACTGGGAGTTACCCGGAAGGACACGGGCTTCCGGGTGGGACTCGTTTCTTGGCCGGCGGTATCGTATTCTCGTCCCTTGTTATTTTCCCTTATCATTGTTGTAGTTGGCGGTAGCGGTGGTGATTTGTGTTGTACATTGGTTGCTGGACTGCTCTTGTCTCAACCCGCAGGAGTTGCACCCTTTCGATCCTCCTCCCCGTTCCTCCAGGAGCGGGGAAGGGGAGAGCCTGGGGGGAAGGGGGGGCCCTCGACTGCTCTCGGCCCGCCACCACTCACTGGGAGTGAGTGAACAAGCTGTCTGGCTAGGGTTTAAACCATCTCATGACCCTTGAGATGCTCTTTAGATATGGCCTGATCAGGGTAAGTAAGTGTGGCCTGCAGTATCAGGGCATAGATGATCCCCCTGTACTGGACACTGGTAAGGCCACGCCTCGAATCCTGTGTTCACTTCTGGGCCCCACACTACAAGGAAGATATTGAGATACTGGAGCGGGCCCAGAGATGGGCAACGGAGCTGGTGAAGGGCAATGGAGCACAGGTGTGATGAGGAACAGCTGAGGGAACTGGGAGGTTTAGTCTTGAGAAGAGAAGCTCAGGGGGGACCTCATCGCTCTCTACAGCTACCTGAAAGGAGGTTGTAGAGAGGTGGGGGTCTGTCTCTTCTCCAAAATAACAAGCGACAGGATAAGTGGAAACGGCCTCAACCTGCACCAGGGGAGGTTTAGATTAGCTATTAGGGACAATTTCTTCACAGAGATGGTGTTCAGGCATTGGAACAGGCTTTCCAGGGCAGCGGTGGAGTCACCATGGCAGGGGGGTTGGAACTGGATGATCTTAAGGTCCTTTCCAACCCTAATTATTCTAAGTGTTCAGGAAATTGTATAGACAAGGCCCTCAGTGACATGGTTTAGTGGTGGCCTTGGCAGTGCTGGGGTAATGGATGGACTTGATAAGCTTAAAGGTCTTTTCCAGCCTCGTTGATTCTATGATACTATGTTTCTAAAACACAGAGTTACAGTGTAGCTCTATGGAGGGGATGCAGAAGGCGCCAGGGGCACGTGCTCAGGGAGGCGGACATCAATTTACAGGAAAGAGGTGCCCTTTGGATACAGGCGGAGTAGAGCCCGTTGGAGTTGTTCCAGGACAGCCTGGCCTTTGGAAAGGGGTTTTGCTGCACAACAGCTCACACATCACCCTGCTGAGGCAAAGATGCCAGGGAGAGATGACATTATTATTCCAACTGAGACATTGCCCCTGCTGCACCCAGTGTTTGCTTTACATCAATTGACCTCCACGGTGGTCAATATTTGCTTATAAAGGCTTCCACTTTCTGTCATTTCCGAGTGATCCCTTCCTTCCCTTGGTTACGCACTCACACAAGACCCCTACTCTAATATGGCCAAAAAACCTCATTGAGGACTTGTTGCTTTTAGCACTATGGTGGGGATTAACTGAATTAATCAAAAAGTCCTCTAAGAAAAAAAAACCCTTAAACATACGGTATTTTATTTTTAGAAACAAACTCAGCACATTTTCACTGAAATGCTAATGAAGGAAAAAACAACTCCATAATTAGATGGGGTTTGAGGGGAATTAAATTTAAATAAAATCACGTATCTGCTCAGGTCTGCCTCTTACCATCACATGCTATCCCATTTGCTTTCCATGGTACATAACACATGTGAGTCTTGCATTTCTTCATAAAATTATTTCTCATAGCAATGCCCCATGTAAGATTAGGAGGGAATCACAGCAACAGTCACTATCAGAAAAGGTGTGAATGTAACCTGCTCAAGTCCTTCCCAAAACTGCCAAGTTCATGATGTGGACATGAATGTATCTACATTTGCTTAGAAAAACATCACCCAGTCAGATGCTGGGTGTCAGGCGCAACTCGTGTTCCCCAAGGTTCACCACAACTGGGGCCAGTTCTGTTTAATGTCTTTGTCAATGGTCTGGACAGGGGATCGAGTGCACCCTCAGTAAATTTGCTGATGACACCAAGTTGGGTGGGAGTGTTGATCAGCTGAAGGATAGGAAGGCTCTGCACAGGGATCTGGACAAGCTGGATAGATGGGCTGTGGCAAATGGTATGAGGTTCAACTAGGCAAAGTGCTGGATTGTGCACTGGGGTCAAAACAACCCACTGCAATGCTACAACTCTGGGGAACAGTGACTGGAAAAGGACCTGGGGATACTGATTGATGGAGCTGAACTTGAACCAGCTTGTGCCCAGGTAGCCAAGAAGGTAAACAGCATCCTCACCTGTATCAGAAATAGCGTGGCCAGCAGGGCCAGGGCAGTGATGCTCCCCCTGTACTGGGCACTGGTGAGGCCTCACCTCAAATCCAGTGGTCAGTTCTCCCTACAAGAGAGACATTGAAGTGCTGGAGCAGCTCCAGAGAAGGGTGACAGAGCTGGTGAAGGTAACCTGGAACACACGTGTGATGAGGAACGGCTGAGGGAACTGAGGCTGTTCAGCCTGGAGACGAGAAGGCTCAGGGGACATTGTCGCTCTCAACTACCTGAAAGGAGGTTGTAGTGAGGTGGGGGTCGGTCCCTCCCACCAAGTAACAAGTGACAGGACAAGAGGAAATGGCCCCAAGTTGTGCCAGGGGAGGTTTAGAACTGACACTAGGAAAAAAGTCTTCACCAAAAGGATTGTCAAACACGCAACAGACTGCCCAGGGCAGTGTTGGAATCACTGCCCTGGAGGTATTTAACAGATATGTAGACATGGCACTAAGGAGCATGGTTTAGTGGTGGCCTTGACACGGATAGGTTAATGGTTGAACTGCATGGTCTTGAGGGTCTTTTCCATACTGAACAATTATTTAATTCCATGAATCTAAAATTCTGTGAAAGATTAAGCACCTTTTCGGATAATCAATCTGAAGCATCTGTTTATGCAAGCTGCTGACTGATAGTCCTTGAGGATAGGAATCTTCTATTTAGTAGCTGGTATGTGTTAGTGCTTACTAATACAACATCTACCATTTTATAAAAATGTAGATAAAAGATGGAAAAATGTCTCTTTGGTTTCTGGCCCCATCACTGAGATTTGCTGCATGAAGAGCAATACCAATAAATCTTGTGTTCCTGCCAGGATTAGGCAAGCCATTCATCACCCCCTTGTGTAGTCAGGGATACTGTCAGGCCACACTGGCATGGGTGACCCAGGGGAAAGCACAGGGGGACCAAGAGGCTGCTATGAGCATCTTACAGCATTTGTTGACCACTTGGATTCTGTGTCACTCCTTTTACCTGTTTCTAGTTACCTGGATGGGATGGATGGTTTAACTCCTATTGGTAGTGATGAATGTGGTTTTAGGCTGGTGCAAGCCATAGACAGTTGGATCTTGTAGGACACGGCTGCAGCAGAGAGCTGGACCAGGAAGGTATTGCATGACCTCTAGCCGTGCTTCTCACCTCTGGACCAGGCAAGAGCCCTGGTCAGGAACTTTGGGTCTCAGTGGTTTGTGCATGAGAAGGAGGCAAAGGAAACTGCTCAGCCAGAGTATTTCAGTGCCCTCTCCTGCTCCCAGCTCCCTCTGGAAAGTCAAATCAAACAGAACACTGTTTGTTAATTCATAGAAATATCATTATCTCAATATTACTGCCAGTTTACACACAGGCAGCACAGACACAGCTGCATTCTCAAGTTTTCTCTCCATGCTGCATCTGATAGGCAGGTGGACGAGCAATGAGTGGTGCCTTTCAGGGGCCTGTATTGGGATGAGCACTCTTTTAACATCTTCATATGCACCGTGGTTTCAAGCACCCTCTCAGCAAGTTTGGAGAGAACACCAAGCTGAGTGTTGTTGTCAACACACGTGAGAGAAGGGATAGGATCTTTAGGGACCTGGACAGAGTTGAGAGATGGACCAGTGCCAACCTCTTGAAGGCAACCTCAACAAGGGCAAGTACAGGGCCCTACACCTGGGCCAAGACAACCTCCTATATCAAAACAGGTTGGGGAAAGTTTGAGAGCTGCCCTGAGAAGAACTCCTTGTGGGTGTTGTGTGACGAGACACACCCCAAGAGCCAGCTTCAGTGTGTACTTGAGCCCAGAACTCCCCCAAGTGCTGGGCTGCACTCCCAGAGTGTGAGCAGCAGATCAAGGGAGGGGATTCTCCCCCTCTGCTGTGCTCTGGGGACCTCCCCTGCAGTCCTGTGTCCAGCTCTGGGGCAACAACACAAGAGGGACGTGGAGCTGTTGGAGTGAGTTCAGAGGAGGCCACAGAGATGCTGCAAGGGCTGGAGCAGCTCTGCTCTGGAGACAGGCTGAGAGAGCTGGGCTGGTTCAGCCTGGGGAAGAGAAGGTTCCTTGAGACCTCGTT
>NW_026913012.1:5000-7533 GCF_034315485.1 Pezoporus occidentalis
CCCTACCCCATTTCTCCCCTCTAACTGTAACAAAGCGAGTGTAATACTATATATATATATATATAGGAAAACACAGTAAACGTAACAAAGTGAGCAAAATAAAGTATGTTCAAGAGCATTCTAATGACCCACAGAGGTTCTCAACCCTAACCCTAACCCTAACCCTAACCCTAACCCTAACCCATTTCTCCCCTGTAACTGTAACAAAGTGAGTGCAACACTATATATATAGATATATAGGAAAACACAGTAAATGTAACAAAGTGAGCAAAATAAAGCATGTTCAAGAGCATTCTAATGACCCACAGAGGTACTCAACCCTAAACCTAAACCTAACCCTAACCCATTTCTCCCCTGTAACTGTAACAAAGTGAGTGTAATACTATATGTATATATATATACAGGAAAACAGAGGAAACGTAACAAAGTGAGCAAAATAAAGCATGTTCAAGAGGATTCTAATGACCCACAGAGGTTCTCAACCCTAACCCTAACCCTAACCCTAACCCTAACCCTAACCCTAACCCTAACCCTAAACCTAACCCTAACCCATTTCTCCCCTGTAACTGTAACAAAGCGAGTGTAATACTATATATATATATATATAGGAAAACACAGTAAACGTAACAAAGTGAGCAAAATAAAGTATGTTCAAGAGCATTCTAATGACCCACAGAGGTTCTCAACCCTAACCCTAACCCTAACCCTAACCCTAACCCTAACCCTAACCCATTTCTCCCCTGTAACTGTAACAAAGTGAGTGTAATACTATATATATAGATATATAGGAAAACACAGTAAATGTAACAAAGTGAGCAAAATAAAGCATGTTCAAGAGCATTCTAATGACCCACAGAGGTTCTCAACCCTAACCCTAACCCTAACCCTAACCCTAACCCCTAACCCTAACCCATTTCTCCCCTGTAACTGTAACAAAGTGAGTGTAATACTATATATATATATATACAGGAAAACACAGAAACGTAACAAAGTGAGCAAAATAAAACATGTTCAAGAGCATTCTAATGACCCACAGAGGTTCTCAACCCTAACCCTAACCCTAACCCTAACCCTAACCCTAACCCTAAACCTAACCCTAACCCTAACCCATTTCTCCCCTGTAACTGTAACAAAGTGAGTGTAATACTATATGTATATATATATACAGGAAAACAGAGGAAACGTAACAAAGTGATCAAAATAAAGCATGTTCAAGAGGATTCTAATGACCCACAGAGGTTCTCAACCCTAACCCTAACCCTAACCCTAACCCTAACCCTAAACCTAACCCTACCCCATTTCTCCCCTCTAACTGTAACAAAGCGAGTGTAATACTATATATCTAGATATATAGGAAAACACAGTAAACGTAACAAAGTGAGCAAAATAAAGTATGTTCAAGAGCATTCTAATGACCCACAGAGGTTCTCAACCCCAACCCTAACCCTAACCCTAACCCTAACCCTAACGCTAACCCATTTCTCCCCTGTCACTGTAACAAAGTGAGTACAACACTATATATATAGATATATAGGAAAACACAGTAAACGTAACAAAGTGAGCAAAATAAAGCATGTTCAAGAGCATTCTAATGACCCACAGAGGTACTCAACCCTAACCCTAACCCTAACCCTAACACTAACACTAACCCTAACCCATTTCTCCCCTGTAACTGTAACAAAGTGAGTGTAATACTATATGTATATATATATACAGGAAAACAGAGGAAACGTAACAAAGTGAGCAAAATAAAACATGTTCAAGAGCATTCTAATGACCCACAGAGGTTCTCAACCCTAACCCTAACCCTAACCCTAACCCTAACCCTAAACCTAACCCTAACCCTAACCCATTTCTCCCCTGTAACTGTAACAAAGTGAGTGTAATACTATATGTATATATATATACAGGAAAACAGAGGAAACGTAACAAAGTGATCAAAATAAAGCATGTTCAAGAGGATTCTAATGACCCACAGAGTATCTCAACCCTAACCCCTCACCCTAACCCTAACCCTAACCCTAACCCTAAACCTAACCCTACCCCATTTCTCCCCTCTAACTGTAACAAAGCGAGTGTAATACTATATATCTAGATATATAGGAAAACACAGTAAACGAAACAAAGTGAGCAAAATAAAGTATGTTCAAGAGCATTCTAATGACCCACAGAGGTTCTCAACCCCAACCCTAACCCTAACCCTAACCCTAACCCTAACCCATTTCTCCCCTGTAACTGTAACAAAGTGAGTGCAACACTATATATATAGATATATAGGAAAACACAGTAAATGTAACAAAGTGAGCAAAATAAAGCATGTTCAAGAGCATTCTAATGACCCACAGAGGTACTCAACCCTAACCCTAACCCTAACCCTAACCCTAACCCTAACCCATTTCTCCCCTGTAACTGTAACAAAGTGAGTGTAATACTATATGTATATATATATACAGGAAAACAGAGGAAACGTAACAAAGTGAGCAAAATAAAACATGTTCAAGAGCATTCTAATGACCCAAAGAGGTTCTCAACC
>NW_026913013.1:0-15948 GCF_034315485.1 Pezoporus occidentalis
GTGTTGCTCCCAGCAGAGAGCAGGCTCTGAACTGATTCCATTCAAATGCTTTTCCTGTATGAAAGGGAGCAGTGAAAGCAACGATGGATGCACCAATGTAAAGGTGATTGTGTGCTGAACAGGTCCAGCACCAGCTTTCCCTCCTGGCTCTTCTGCTGTGGGAGCAGAGGCCAAACGTTCGTGCTGTACTCACTGGGCTGCTGGGCAGCTGAAAGCGACCAGCTGAGAATTTGGATTCAAATGGACTTTTAGGTATGAAACCGAGGAGAGACTGCAATGATGGTGACACCGTTGCAAAGCAGCCTGTGTGCTGAAGAGGCCCAGCATTAGCTTTCCCTGCTGGTTCTTCTGCTGTGGGAGCAGATGCCACTGTTCATTCTGCGCTGACTGTGTTGCTGCGCAGCAGAGAGCAGGCTCTGAACTGATTCCATTCAAATGCTTTTCCTGTATGAAAGTGAGCAGTGAAAGCAACGATGGATGCACCAATGTAAAGGTGATTGTGTGCTGAACAGGTCCAGCACCAGCTTTCCCTCCTGGCTCTTCTGCTGTGGGAGCAGAGGCCAAACGTTCGTGCTGTACTCACTGTGCTGCCTGCAGCTGAGGGCGACCAGCTGAGAATTTGGATTCAAATGGACTTTTAGGTATGAAACCGAGGAGAGACTGCAATGATGGTGACACCGTTGCAAAGCAGCCTGTGTGCTGAAGAGGCCCAGCACCAGCTTTCCCTGCTGGTTCTTCTGCTGTGGGAGCAGATGCCACGGTTCTTTCTGTGCTGTGTTGCTGCCAGCAGAGAGCAGGCTCTGAACTGATTCCATTCAAATGCTTTTCCTGTATGAAAGGGAGCAGTGAAAGCAACGATGGATGCACCAATGTAAAGGTGATTGTGTGCTGAACAGGTCCAGCACCAGCTTTCAATCCTGACACTTCTGCTGTGGGAGCAGAGGCCAAACGTTCGTGCTGTACTCACTGTGCTTCCTGCAGCTGAGAGCGACCAGCTGAGTTGGATTCAAATGGACTTTTAGGTATGAAACCGAGGAGAGACTGCAATGATGGTGACACCGTTGCAAAGCAGCCTGTGTGCTGAAGAGGCCCAGCATTTGCTTTCCCTGCTGGTTCTTCTGCTGTGGGAGCAGATGCCACTGTTCATTCTGCGCTGACTGTGTTGCTGCGCAGCAGAGAGCAGGCTCTGGACTGATTCCATTCAAATGCTTTTCCTGTATGAAAGTGAGCAGTGAAAGCAACGATGGATGCACCAATGTAAAGGTGATTGTGTGCTGAACAGGTCCAGCACCAGCTTTCAATCCTGACACTTCTGCTGTGGGAGCAGAGGCCAAACGTTCGTGCTGTACTCACTGTGCTGCTGGGCAGCTGAAGCGACCAGCTGAGAATTTGGATTCAAATGGACTTTTAGGTATGAAACCGAGGAGAGACTGCAATGATGGTGACACCGTTGCAAAGCAGCCTGTGTGCTGAAGAGGCCCAGCATTAGCTTTCCCTGCTGGTTCTTCTGCTGTGGGAGCAGATGCCACTGTTCATTCTGCGCTGACTGTGTTGCTGCGCAGCAGAGAGCAGGCTCTGGACTGATTCCATTCAAATGCTTTTCCTGTATGAAAGTGAGCAGTGAAAGCAACGATGGATGCACCAATGTAAAGGTGATTGTGTGCTGAACAGGTCCAGCACCAGCTTTCAATCCTGGCTCTTCTGCTGTGGGAGCAGAAGCCAAACGTTCGTGCTGTACTCACTGTGCTGCTGGGCAGCTGAAAGCGACCAGCTGAGAATTTGGATTCAAATGGACTTTTAGGTATGAAACCGAGGAGAGACTGCAATGATGGTGACACCGTTGCAAAGCAGCCTGTGTGCTGAAGAGGCCCAGCACTAGCTTTCCCTGCTGGTTCTTCTGCTGTGGGAGCAGATGCCACTGTTCATTCTGTGCTGACTGTGTTGCTGCGCAGCAGAGAGCAGGCTCTGGACAGATTCCATTCAAATGATTTTCCTGTATGAAAGGGAGCAGTGAAAGCAACGATGGATGCACCGATGTGAAAGTGACTGTGTGCTGAACAGGTCCAGCACCAGCTTTCCCTCCTGGCTCTTCTGCTGTGGGAGCAGAGGCCAAACGTTCGTGCTGTACTCACTGGGCTGCTGGGCAGCTGAAAGCGACCAGCTGAGAATTTGGATTCAAATGGACTTTTAGGTATGAAACCGAGGAGAGACTGCAATGATGGTGACACCGTTGCAAAGCAGCCTGTGTGCTGAAGAGGCCCAGCACCAGCTTTCCCTGCTGGTTCTTCTGCTGTGGGAGCAGATGCCACTGTTCTTTCTGTGCTGTGTTGCTGCCAGCAGAGAGCAGGCTCTGAACTGATTCCATTCAAATGATTTTCCTGTATGAAAGGGAGCAGTGAAAGCAACGATGGATGCACCAATGTAAAGGTGATTGTGTGCTGAACAGGTCCAGCACCAGCTTTCAATCCTGACACTTCTGCTGTGGGAGCAGAGGCCAAACGTTCGTGCTGTACTCACTGTGCTTCCTGCAGCTGAGAGCGACCAGCTGAGAATTTGGATTCAAATGGACTTTTAGGTATGAAACCGAGGAGAGACTGCAATGATGGTGACACCGTTGCAAAGCAGCCTGTGTGCTGAAGAGGCCCAGCATTTGCTTTCCCTGCTGGTTCTTCTGCTGTGGGAGCAGATGCCACTGTTCATTCTGCGCTGACTGTGTTGCTGCGCAGCAGAGAGCAGGCTCTGGACTGATTCCATTCAAATGCTTTTCCTGTATGAAAGTGAGCAGTGAAAGCAACGATGGATGCACCAATGTAAAGGTGATTGTGTGCTGAACAGGTCCAGCACCAGCTTTCCCTCCTGGCTCTTCTGCTGTGGGAGCAGAGGCCAAACGTTCGTGCTGTACTCACTGTGCTGCCTGCAGCTGAGAGAGACCAGCAGAGAATTTGGATTCAAATGGACTTTTAGGTATGAAACCGAGGAGAGACTGCAATGATGGTGACACCGTTGCAAAGCAGCCTGTGTGCTGAAGAGGCCCAGCACCAGCTTTCCCTGCTGGTTCTTCTGCTGTGGGAGCAGATGCCACTGTTCATTCTGTGCTGTGTTGCTCCCAGCAGAGAGCAGGCTCTGAACTGATTCCATTCAAATGCTTTTCCTGTATGAAAGGGAGCAGTGAAAGCAACGATGGATGCACCAATGTAAAGGTGATTGTGTGCTGAACAGGTCCAGCACCAGCTTTCCCTCCTGGCTCTTCTGCTGTGGGAGCAGAGGCCAAACGTTCGTGCTGTACTCACTGGGCTGCTGGGCAGCTGAAAGCGACCAGCTGAGAATTTGGATTCAAATGGACTTTTAGGTATGAAACCGAGGAGAGACTGCAATGATGGTGACACCGTTGCAAAGCAGCCTGTGTGCTGAAGAGGCCCAGCATTAGCTTTCCCTGCTGGTTCTTCTGCTGTGGGAGCAGATGCCACTGTTCATTCTGCGCTGACTGTGTTGCTGCGCAGCAGAGAGCAGGCTCTGAACTGATTCCATTCAAATGCTTTTCCTGTATGAAAGTGAGCAGTGAAAGCAACGATGGATGCACCAATGTAAAGGTGATTGTGTGCTGAACAGGTCCAGCACCAGCTTTCCCTCCTGGCTCTTCTGCTGTGGGAGCAGAAGCCAAACGTTCGTGCTGTACTCACTGTGCTGCCTGCAGCTGAGAGCGACCAGCTGAGAATTTGGATTCAAATGGACTTTTAGGTATGAAACCGAGGAGAGACTGCAATGATGGTGACACCGTTGCAAAGCAGCCTGTGTGCTGAAGAGGCCCAGCATTTGCTTTCCCTGCTGGTTCTTCTGCTGTGGGAGCAGATGCCACTGTTCATTCTGCGCTGACTGTGTTGCTGCGCAGCAGAGAGCAGGCTCTGGACTGATTCCATTCAAATGCTTTTCCTGTATGAAAGTGAGCAGTGAAAGCAACGATGGATGCACCAATGTAAAGGTGATTGTGTGCTGAACAGGTCCAGCACCAGCTTTCCCTCCTGGCTCTTCTGCTGTGGGAGCAGAGGCCAAACGTTCGTGCTGTACTCACTGTGCTGCCTGCAGCTGAGAGAGACCAGCAGAGAATTTGGATTCAAATGGAGTTTTAGGTATGAAACCGAGGAGAGACTGCAATGATGGTGACACCGTTGCAAAGCAGCCTGTGTGCTGAAGAGGCCCAGCACCAGCTTTCCCTGCTGGTTCTTCTGCTGTGGGAGCAGATGCCACTGTTCATTCTGTGCTGTGTTGCTGCCAGCAGAGAGCAGGCTCTGAACTGATTCCATTCAAATGCTTTTCCTGTATGAAAGGGAGCAGTGAAAGCAACGATGGATGCACCAATGTAAAGGTGATTGTGTGCTGAACAGGTCCAGCACCAGCTTTCCCTCCTGGCTCTTCTGCTGTGGGAGCAGAGGCCAAACGTTCGTGCTGTACTCACTGGGCTGCTGGGCAGCTGAAAGCGACCAGCTGAGAATTTGGATTCAAATGGACTTTTAGGTATGAAACCGAGGAGAGACTGCAATGATGGTGACACCGTTGCAAAGCAGCCTGTGTGCTGAAGAGGCCCAGCATTAGCTTTCCCTGCTGGTTCTTCTGCTGTGGGAGCAGATGCCACTGTTCATTCTGCGCTGACTGTGTTGCTGCGCAGCAGAGAGCAGGCTCTGGACTGATTCCATTCAAATGCTTTTCCTGTATGAAAGGGAGCAGTGAAAGCAACGATGGATGCACCAATGTAAAGGTGATTGTGTGCTGAACAGGTCCAGCACCAGCTTTCCCTCCTGGCTCTTCTGCTGTGGGAGCAGAGGCCAAACGTTCGTGCTGTACTCACTGTGCTGCCTGCAGCTGAGAGTGACCAGCTGAGAATTTGGATTCAAATGGACTTTTAGGTATGAAACCGAGGAGAGACTGCAATGATGGTGACACCGTTGCAAAGCAGCCTGTGTGCTGAAGAGGCCCAGCATTAGCTTTCCCTGCTGGTTCTTCTGCTGTGGGAGCAGATGCCACTGTTCATTTTGCGCTGACTGTGTTGCTGCGCAGCAGAGAGCAGGCTCTGAACTGATTCCATTCAAATGCTTTTCCTGTATGAAAGTGAGCAGTGAAAGCAACGATGGATGCACCAATGTAAAGGTGATTGTGTGCTGAACAGGTCCAGCACCAGCTTTCCCTCCTGGCTCTTCTGCTGTGGGAGCAGAGGCCAAACGTTCGTGCTGTACTCACTGTGCTGCCTGCAGCTGAGAGAGACCAGCAGAGAATTTGGATTCAAATGGACTTTTAGGTATGAAACCGAGGAGAGACTGCAATGATGGTGACACCGTTGCAAAGCAGCCTGTGTGCTGAAGAGGCCCAGCACCAGCTTTCCCTGCTGGTTCTTCTGCTGTGGGAGCAGATGCCACTGTTCATTCTGTGCTGTGTTGCTCCCAGCAGAGAGCAGGCTCTGAACTGATTCCATTCAAATGCTTTTCCTGTATGAAAGGGAGCAGTGAAAGCAACGATGGATGCACCAATGTAAAGGTGATTGTGTGCTGAACAGGTCCAGCACCAGCTTTCCCTCCTGGCTCTTCTGCTGTGGGAGCAGAGGCCAAACGTTCGTGCTGTACTCACTGGGCTGCTGGGCAGCTGAAAGGGACCAGCTGAGAATTTGGATTCAAATGGACTTTTAGGTATGAAACCGAGGAGAGACTGCAATGATGGTGTCACCGTTGCAAAGCAGCCTGTGTGCTGAAGAGGCCCAGCATTAGCTTTCCCTGCTGGTTCTTCTGCTGTGGGAGCAGATGCCACTGTTCATTCTGCGCTGACTGTGTTGCTGCGCAGCAGAGAGCAGGCTCTGGACTGATTCCATTCAAATGCTTTTCCTGTATGAAAGGGAGCAGTGAAAGCAACGATGGATGCACCAATGTAAAGGTGATTGTGTGCTGAACAGGTCCAGCACCAGCTTTCCCTCCTGGCTCTTCTGCTGTGGGAGCAGAGGCCAAACGTTCGTGCTGTACTCACTGTGCTGCCTGCAGCTGAGAGTGACCAGCTGAGAATTTGGATTCAAATGGACTTTTAGGTATGAAACCGAGGAGAGACTGCAATGATGGTGACACCGTTGCAAAGCAGCCTGTGTGCTGAAGAGGCCCAGCATTAGCTTTCCCTGCTGGTTCTTCTGCTGTGGGAGCAGATGCCACTGTTCATTTTGCGCTGACTGTGTTGCTGCGCAGCAGAGAGCAGGCTCTGGACTGATTCCATTCAAATGCTTTTCCTGTATGAAAGTGAGCAGTGAAAGCAACGATGGATGCACCAATGTAAAGGTGATTGTGTGCTGAACAGGTCCAGCACCAGCTTTCAGTCCTGACACTTCTGCTGTGGGAGCAGAGGCCAAACGTTCGTGCTGTACTCACTGTGCTGCCTGCAGCTGAAAGCGACCAGCTGAGAATTTGGATTCAAATGGACTTTTAGGTATGAAACCGAGGAGAGACTGCAATGATGGTGACACCGTTGCAAAGCAGCCTGTGTGCTGAAGAGGCCCAGCATTAGCTTTCCCTGCTGGTTCTTCTGCTGTGGGAGCAGATGCCACTGTTCATTCTGTGCTGACTGTGTTGCTGCGCAGCAGAGAGCAGGCTCTGAACTGATTCCATTCAAATGCTTTTCCTGTATGAAAGGGAGCAGTGAAAGCAACGATGGATGCACCAATGTAAAGGTGATTGTGTGCTGAACAGGTCCAGCACCAGCTTTCCCTCCTGGCTCTTCTGCTGTGGGAGCAGAGGCCAAACGTTCGTGCTGTACTCACTGTGCTGCCTGCAGCTGAGAGCGACCAGCTGAGAATTTGGATTCAAATGGACTTTTAGGTATGAAACCGAGGAGAGACTGCAATGATGGTGACACCGTTGCAAAGCAGCCTGTGTGCTGAAGAGGCCCAGCACTAGCTTTCCCTGCTGGTTCTTCTGCTGTGGGAGCAGATGCCACTGTTCATTCTGTGCTGTGTTGCTGCGCAGCAGAGAGCAGGCTCTGAACTGATTCCATTCAAATGCTTTTCCTGTATGAAAGGGAGCAGTGAAAGCAACGATGGATGCACCAATGTAAAGGTGATTGTGTGCTGAACAGGTCCAGCACCAGCTTTCCCTCCTGGCTCTTCTGCTGTGGGAGCAGAGGCCAAACGTTCGTGCTGTACTCACTGTGCTGCCTGCAGCTGAGAGCGACCAGCTGAGAATTTGGATTCAAATGGACTTTTAGGTATGAAACCGAGGAGAGACTGCAATGATGGTGACACCGTTGCAAAGCAGCCTGTGTGCTGAAGAGGCCCAGCACTAGCTTTCCCTGCTGGTTCTTCTGCTGTGGGAGCAGATGCCACTGTTCATTCTGTGCTGACTGTGTTGCTGCGCAGCAGAGAGCAGGCTCTGGAACTGATTCCATTCAAATGCTTTTCCTGTATGAAAGGGAGCAGTGAAAGCAACGATGGATGCACCAATGTAAAGGTGATTGTGTGCTGAACAGGTCCAGCACCAGCTTTCCCTCCTGGCTCTTCTGCTGTGGGAGCAGAGGCCAAACGTTCGTGCTGTACTCACTGTGCTGCTGGGCAGCTGAAAGCGACCAGCTGAGAATTTGGATTCAAATGGACTTTTAGGTATGAAACCGAGGAGAGACTGCAATGATGGTGACACCGTTGCAAAGCAGCCTGTGTGCTGAAGAGGCCCAGCACCAGCTTTCCCTGCTGGTTCTTCTGCTGTGGGAGCAGATGCCACTGTTCTTTCTGTGCTGTGTTGCTGCCAGCAGAGAGCAGGCTCTGAACTGATTCCATTCAAATGCTTTTCCTGTATGAAAGGGAGCAGTGAAAGCAACGATGGATGCACCAATGTAAAGGTGATTGTGTGCTGAACAGGTCCAGCACCAGCTTTCAATCCTGACACTTCTGCTGTGGGAGCAGAGGCCAAACGTTCGTGCTGTACTCCCTGTGCTTCCTGCAGCTGAGAGCGACCAGCTGAGAATTTGGATTCAAATGGACTTTTAGGTATGAAACCGAGGAGAGACTGCAATGATGGTGACACCGTTGCAAAGCAGCCTGTGTGCTGAAGAGGCCCAGCATTTGCTTTCCCTGCTGGTTCTTCTGCTGTGGGAGCAGATGCCACTGTTCATTCTGCGCTGACTGTGTTGCTGCGCAGCAGAGAGCAGGCTCTGGACTGATTCCATTCAAATGCTTTTCCTGTATGAAAGTGAGCAGTGAAAGCAACGATGGATGCACCAATGTAAAGGTGATTGTGTGCTGAACAGGTCCAGCACCAGCTTTCCCTCCTGGCTCTTCTGCTGTGGGAGCAGAAGCCAAACGTTCGTGCTGTACTCACTGGGCTGCCTGCAGCTGAGAGAGACCAGCTGAGAATTTGGATTCAAATGGAGTTTTAGGTATGAAACCGAGGAGAGACTGCAATGATGGTGACACCGTTGCAAAGCAGCCTGTGTGCTGAAGAGGCCCAGCACCAGCTTTCCCTGCTGGTTCTTCTGCTGTGAGAGCAGATGCCACTGTTCATTCTGTGCTGACTGTGTTGCTGCGCAGCAGAGAGCAGGCTCTGAACTGATTCCATTCAAATGCTTTTCCTGTATGAAAGGGAGCAGTGAAAGCAACGATGGATGCACCAATGTAAAGGTGATTGTGTGCTGAACAGGTCCAGCACCAGCTTTCAATCCTGACACTTCTGCTGTGGAAGCAGAGGCCAAACGTTCTTGCTGTACTCACTGGGCTGCCTGCAGCTGAGAGCGACCAGCTGAGAATTTGCATTCAAATGGAGTTTTAGGTATGAAACCGAGGAGAGACTGCAATGATGGTGACACCGTTGCAAAGCAGCCTGTGTGCTGAAGAGGCCCAGCATTCGCTTTCCCTGCTGGTTCTTCTGCTGTGGGAGCAGATGCCACTGTTCATTCTGCGCTGACTGTGTTGCTGCGCAGCAGAGAGCAGGCTCTGGACTGATTCCATTCAAATGCTTTTCCTGTATGAAAGTGAGCAGTGAAAGCAACAATGGATGCACCAATGTAAAGGTGATTGTGTGCTGAACAGGTCCAGCACCAGCTTTCCCTCCTGGCTCTTCTGCTGTGGGAGCAGAGGCCAAACGTTCGTGCTGTACTCACTGGGCTGCCTGCAGCTGAGAGTGACCAGCTGAGAATTTGGATTCAAATGGACTTTTAGGTATAAAACCGAGGAGAGACTGCAATGATGGTGACACCGTTGCAAAGCAGCCTGTGTGCTGAAGAGGCCCAGCATTAGCTTTCCCTGCTGGTTCTTCTGCTGTGGGAGCAGATGCCACTGTTCATTCTGCGCTGACTGTGTTGCTGCGCAGCAGAGAGCAGGCTCTGGACTGATTCCATTCAAATGCTTTTCCTGTATGAAAGTGAGCAGTGAAAGCAACGATGGATGCACCAATGTAAAGGTGATTGTGTGCTGAACAGGTCCAGCACCAGCTTTCCCTCCTGGCTCTTCTGCTGTGGGAGCAGAGGCCAAACGTTCGTGCTGTACTCACTGGGCTGCCTGCAGCTGAGAGTGACCAGCTGAGAATTTGGATTCAAATGGACTTTTAGGTATAAAACCGAGGAGAGACTGCAATGATGGTGACACCGTTGCAAAGCAGCCTGTGTGCTGAAGAGGCCCAGCATTAGCTTTCCCTGCTGGTTCTTCTGCTGTGGGAGCAGATGCCACTGTTCATTCTGCGCTGACTGTGTTGCTGCGCAGCAGAGAGCAGGCTCTGGACTGATTCCATTCAAATGCTTTTCCTGTATGAAAGTGAGCAGTGAAAGCAACGATGGATGCACCAATGTAAAGGTGATTGTGTGCTGAACAGGTCCAGCACCAGCTTTCCCTCCTGGCTCTTCTGCTGTGGGAGCAGAGGCCAAACGTTCGTGCTGTACTCACTGGGCTGCTGGGCAGCTGAAAGCGACCAGCTGAGAATTTGGATTCAAATGGACTTTTAGGTATGAAACCGAGGAGAGACTGCAATGATGGTGACACCGTTGCAAAGCAGCCTGTGTGCTGAAGAGGCCCAGCATTAGCTTTCCCTGCTGGTTCTTCTGCTGTGGGAGCAGATGCCACTGTTCATTCTGCGCTGTGTTGCTGCGCAGCAGAGAGCAGGCTCTGGACTGATTCCATTCAAATGCTTTTCCTGTACGAAAGTGAGCAGTGAAAGCAACGATGGATGCACCAATGTAAAGGTGATTGTGTGCTGAACAGGTCCAGCACCAGCTTTCCCTCCTGACACTTCTGCTGTGGGAGCAGAGGCCAAACGTTCGTGCTGTACTCACTGTGCTGCCTGCAGCTGAGAGCGACCAGCTGAGAATTTGGATTCAAATGGACTTTTAGGTATGAAACCGAGGAGAGACTGCAATGATGGTGACACCGTTGCAAAGCAGCCTGTGTGCTGAAGAGGCCCAGCACTAGCTTTCCCTGCTGGTTCTTCTGCTGTGGGAGCAGATGCCACTGTTCATTCTGTGCTGACTGTGTTGCTGCGCAGCAGAGAGCAGGCTCTGAACTGATTCCATTCAAATGCTTTTCCTGTATGAAAGGGAGCAGTGAAAGCAACGATGGATGCACCAATGTAAAGGTGATTGTGTGCTGAACAGGTCCAACACTAGCTTTCAATCCTGACACTTCTGCTGTGGGAGCAGAGGCCAAACGTTCGTGCTGTACTCACTGTGCTGCCTGCAGCTGAGAGAGACCAGCTGAGAATTTGGATTCAAATGGAGTTTTAGGTATGAAACCGAGGAGAGACTGCAATGATGGTGACACCGTTGCAAAGCAGCCTGTGTGCTGAAGAGGCCCAGCACCAGCTTTCCCTGCTGGTTCTTCTGCTGTGGGAGCAGATGCCACTGTTCTTTCTGTGCTGTGTTCCTGCCAGCAGACAGCAGGCTCTGAACTGATTCCATTCAAATGCTTTTCCTGTATGAAAGGGAGCAGTGAAAGCAACGATGGATGCACCAATGTAAAGGTGATTGTGTGCTGAACAGGTCCAGCACCAGCTTCCAATCCTGACACTTCTGCTGTGGGAGCAGAGGCCAAACGTTCGTGCTGTACTCACTGTGCTGCCTGCAGCTGAGGGCGACCAGCTGAGAATTTGGATTCAAATGGACTTTTAGGTATGAAACCGAGGAGAGACTGCAATGATGGTGACACCGTTGCAAAGCAGCCTGTGTGCTGAAGAGGCCCAGCACTAGCTTTCCCTGCTGGTTCTTCTGCTGTGGGAGCAGATGCCACTGTTCATTCTGTGCTGACTGTGTTGCTGCGCAGCAGAGAGCAGGCTCTGAACTGATTCCATTCAAATGCTTTTCCTGTATGAAAGGGAGCAGTGAAAGCAACGATGGATGCACCAATGTAAAGGTGATTGTGTGCTGAACAGGTCCAGCACCAGCTTTCCCTCCTGGCTCTTCTGCTGTGGGAGCAGAGGCCAAACGTTCGTGCTGTACTCACTGTGCTGCCTGCAGCTGAGGGCGACCAGCTGAGAATTTGGATTCAAATGGACTTTTAGGTATGAAACCGAGGAGAGACTGCAATGATGGTGACACCGTTGCAAAGCAGCCTGTGTGCTGAAGAGGCCCAGCATTAGCTTTCCCTGCTGGTTCTTCTGCTGTGGGAGCAGATGCCACTGTTCATTCTGCGCTGACTGTGTTGCTGCGCAGCAGAGAGCAGGCTCTGAACTGATTCCATTCAAATGCTTTTCCTGTATGAAAGGGAGCAGTGAAAGCAACGACGGATGCACCAATGTAAAGGTGATTGTGTGCTGAACAGGTCCAGCACCAGCTTTCCCTCCTGGCTCTTCTGCTGTGGGAGCAGAGGCCAAACGTTCGTGCTGTACTCACTGTGCTGCTGGGCAGCTGAAAGCGACCAGCTGAGAATTTGGATTCAAATGGAGTTTTAGGTATAAAACCGAGGAGAGACTGCAATGATGGTGACACCGTTGCAAAGCAGCCTGTGTGCTGAAGAGGCCCAGCACTAGCTTTCCCTGCTGGTTCTTCTGCTGTGGGAGCAGATGCCACTGTTCATTCTGTGCTGACTGTGTTGCTGCGCAGCAGAGAGCAGGCTCTGGACTGATTCCATTCAAATGCTTTTCCTGTATGAAAGGGAGCAGTGAAAGCAACGATGGATGCACCAATGTAAAGGTGACTGTGTGCTGAACAGGTCCAGCACCAGCTTTCAATCCTGACACTTCTGCTGTGGGAGCAGAGGCCAAACGTTCATGCTGTACTCACTCCGAGGAGAGACTGCAATGATGGTGACACCGTTGCAAAGCAGCCTGTGTGCTGAAGAGGCCCAGCACTAGCTTTCCCTGCTGGTTCTTCTGCTGTGGGAGCAGATGCCACTGTTCATTCTGTGCTGACTGTGTTGCTGCGCAGCAGAGAGCAGGCTCTGAACTGATTCCATTCAAATGCTTTTCCTGTATGAAAGGGAGCAGTGAAAGCAACGATGGATGCACCAATGTAAAGGTGATTGTGTGCTGAACAGGTCCAGCACAAGCTTTCAATCCTGGCTCTTCTGCTGTGGGAGCAGAAGCCAAACGTTCGTGCTGTACTCACTGTGCTGCTGGGCAGCTGAAAGCGACCAGCTGAGAATTTGGATTCAAATGGAGTTTTAGGTATGAAACCGAGGAGAGACTGCAATGATGGTGACACCGTTGCAAAGCAGCCTGTGTGCTGAAGAGGCCCAGCACTAGCTTTCCCTGCTGGTTCTTCTGCTGTGGGAGCAGATGCCACTGTTCATTCTGTGCTGACTGTGTTGCTGCGCAGCAGAGAGCAGGCTCTGAACTGATTCCATTCAAATGCTTTTCCTGTATGAAAGGGAGCAGTGAAAGCAACGATGGATGCACCAATGTAAAGGTGATTGTGTGCTGAACAGGTCCAGCACAAGCTTTCAATCCTGGCTCTTCTGCTGTGGGAGCAGAAGCCAAACGTTCGTGCTGTACTCACTGTGCTGCTGGGCAGCTGAAAGCGACCAGCTGAGAATTTGGATTCAAATGGAGTTTTAGGTATGAAACCGAGGAGAGACTGCAATGATGGTGACACCGTTGCAAAGCAGCCTGTGTGCTGAAGAGGCCCAGCACTAGCTTTCCCTGCTGGTTCTTCTGCTGTGGGAGCAGATGCCACTGTTCATTCTGTGCTGACTGTGTTGCTGCGCAGCAGAGAGCAGGCTCTGAACTGATTCCATTCAAATGCTTTTCCTGTATGAAAGGGAGCAGTGAAAGCAACGATGGATGCACCAATGTAAAGGTGATTGTGTGCTGAACAGGTCCAGCACAAGCTTTCAATCCTGGCTCTTCTGCTGTGGGAGCAGAAGCCAAACGTTCGTGCTGTACTCACTGTGCTGCTGGGCAGCTGAAAGCGACCAGCTGAGAATTTGGATTCAAATGGAGTTTTAGGTATGAAACCGAGGAGAGACTGCAATGATGGTGACACCGTTGCAAAGCAGCCTGTGTGCTGAAGAGGCCCAGCACTAGCTTTCCCTGCTGGTTCTTCTGCTGTGGGAGCAGATGCCACTGTTCTTTCTGTGCTGACTGTGTTGCTGCGCAGCAGAGAGCAGGCTCTGAACTGATTCCATTCAAATGCTTTTCCTGTATGAAAGGGAGCAGTGAAAGCAACGATGGATGCACCAATGTAAAGGTGATTGTGTGCTGAACAGGTCCAGCACAAGCTTTCAATCCTGGCTCTTCTGCTGTGGGAGCAGAAGCCAAACGTTCGTGCTGTACTCACTGTGCTGCTGCAGCTGAAAGCGACCAGCTGAGAATTTGGATTCAAATGGAGTTTTAGGTATGAAACCGAGGAGAGACTGCAATGATGGTGACACCGTTGCAAAGCAGCCTGTGTGCTGAAGAGGCCCAGCACTAGCTTTCCCTGCTGGTTCTTCTGCTGTGGGAGCAGATGCCACTGTTCATTCTGTGCTGACTGTGTTGCTGCGCAGCAGAGAGCAGGCTCTGAACTGATTCCATTCAAATGCTTTTCCTGTATGAAAGGGAGCAGTGAAAGCAACGATGGATGCACCAATGTAAAGGTGATTGTGTGCTGAACAGGTCCAGCACAAGCTTTCAATCCTGGCTCTTCTGCTGTGGGAGCAGAAGCCAAACGTTCGTGCTGTACTCACTGTGCTGCCTGCAGCTGAGAGCGACCAGCTGAGAATTTGGATTCAAATGGAGTTTTAGGTATGAAACCGAGGAGAGACTGCAATGATGGTGACACCGTTGCAAAGCAGCCTGTGTGCTGAAGAGGCCCAGCACTAGCTTTCCCTGCTGGTTCTTCTGCTGTGGGAGCAGATGCCACTGTTCATTCTGTGCTGACTGTGTTGCTGCGCAGCAGAGAGCAGGCTCTGAACTGATTCCATTCAAATGCTTTTCCTGTATGAAAGGGAGCAGTGAAAGCAACGATGGATGCACCAATGTAAAGGTGATTGTGTGCTGAACAGGTCCAGCACAAGCTTTCAATCCTGGCTCTTCTGCTGTGGGAGCAGAAGCCAAACGTTCGTGCTGTACTCACTGTGCTGCTGGGCAGCTGAAAGCGACCAGCTGAGAATTTGGATTCAAATGGAGTTTTAGGTATGAAACCGAGGAGAGACTGCAATGATGGTGACACCGTTGCAAAGCAGCCTGTGTGCTGAAGAGGCCCAGCACTAGCTTTCCCTGCTGGTTCTTCTGCTGTGGGAGCAGATGCCACTGTTCATTCTGTGCTGACTGTGTTGCTGCGCAGCAGAGAGCAGGCTCTGAACTGATTCCATTCAAATGCTTTTCCTGTATGAAAGGGAGCAGTGAAAGCAACGATGGATGCACCAATGTAAAGGTGATTGTGTGCTGAACAGGTCCAGCACAAGCTTTCAATCCTGGCTCTTCTGCTGTGGGAGCAGAAGCCAAACGTTCGTGCTGTACTCACTGTGCTGCTGGGCAGCTGAAAGCGACCAGCTGAGAATTTGGATTCAAATGGAGTTTTAGGTATGAAACCGAGGAGAGACTGCAATGATGGTGACACCGTTGCAAAGCAGCCTGTGTGCTGAAGAGGCCCAGCACTAGCTTTCCCTGCTGGTTCTTCTGCTGTGGGAGCAGATGCCACTGTTCATTCTGTGCTGACTGTGTTGCTGCGCAGCAGAGAGCAGGCTCTGAACTGATTCCATTCAAATGCTTTTCCTGTATGAAAGGGAGCAGTGAAAGCAACGATGGATGCACCAATGTAAAGGTGATTGTGTGCTGAACAGGTCCAGCACAAGCTTTCAATCCTGGCTCTTCTGCTGTGGGAGCAGAAGCCAAACGTTCGTGCTGTACTCACTGTGCTGCTGGGCAGCTGAGAGCGACCAGCTGAGAATTTGGATTCAAATGGAGTTTTAGGTATGAAACCGAGGAGAGACTGCAATGATGGTGACACCGTTGCAAAGCAGCCTGTGTGCTGAAGAGGCCCAGCACTAGCTTTCCCTGCTGGTTCTTCTGCTGTGGGAGCAGATGCCACTGTTCATTCTGTGCTGACTGTGTTGCTGCGCAGCAGAGAGCAGGCTCTGAACTGATTCCATTCAAATGCTTTTCCTGTATGAAAGGGAGCAGTGAAAGCAACGATGGATGCACCAATGTAAAGGTGATTGTGTGCTGAACAGGTCCAGCACAAGCTTTCAATCCTGGCTCTTCTGCTGTGGGAGCAGAAGCCAAACGTTCGTGCTGTACTCACTGTGCTGCTGGGCAGCTGAAAGCGACCAGCTGAGAATTTGGATTCAAATGGAGTTTTAGGTATGAAACCGAGGAGAGACTGCAATGATGGTGACACCGTTGCAAAGCAGCCTGTGTGCTGAAGAGGCCCAGCACTAGCTTTCCCTGCTGGTTCTTCTGCTGTGGGAGCAGATGCCACTGTTCATTCTGTGCTGACTGTGTTGCTGCGCAGCAGAGAGCAGGCTCTGAACTGATTCCATTCAAATGCTTTTCCTGTATGAAAGGGAGCAGTGAAAGCAACAATGGATGCACC
>NW_026913014.1:0-10064 GCF_034315485.1 Pezoporus occidentalis
CAGCACGAACGTTTAACCTCTGCTCCCACAGCAGAAGAGCCAGGAGGGAAAGATTGTGCTGGACCTGTTCATCACGCAATCACCTTTACATTGGTGCATCCATCGTTGCTTTCACTGCTCCCTTTCATACAGGAAAAGCATTTGAATGGAGTCAGTTCAGAGCCTGCTCTCTGCTGCGCAGCAACACAGTCAGCACAGAACGAACAGTGGCATCTGCTCCCACAGCAGAAGAACCAGCAGGGAAAGCTAGTGCTGGGCCTCTTCAGCACACAGGCTGCTTTGCAACGGTGTCACCATCATTGCAGTCTCTCCTCGGTTTCATACCTAAAAGTCCATTTGAATCCAAATTCTCAGCTGGTCGCTCTCAGCTGCAGGCAGCACAGTGAGTACAGCACGAACGTTTGGCCTCTGCTCCCACAGCAGAAGAGCCAGGATTGAAAGCTGGTGCTGGACCTGTTCAGCACACAATCACCTTTACATTGGTGCATCCATCGTTGCTTTCACTGCTCCCTTTCATACAGGAAAAGCATTTGAATGGAATCAGTTCAGAGCCTGCTCTCTGCTGCGCAGCAACACAGCCAGCACAGAACGAAGAGTGGCATCTGCTCCCACAGCAGAAGAACCAGCAGGGAAAGCTAGTGCTGGGCCTCTTCAGCACACAGGCTGCTTTGCAACGGTGTCACCATCATTGCAGTCTCTCCTCCGTTTCATACCTAAAAGTCCATTTGAATCCAAATTCTCAGCTGGTCGCTCTCAGCTGCAGGCAGCACAGTGAGTACAGCACGAACGTTTGTCTTCTGCTCCCACAGCAGAAGAGCCAGGATTGAAAGCTTGTGCTGGACCTGTTCAGCACACAATCACCTTTACATTGGTGCATCCATCGTTGCTTTCACTGCTCCCTTTCATACAGGAAAAGCATTTGAATGGAATCAGTTCAGAGACTGCTCTCTGCTGCGCAGCAACACAGTCAGCACAGAATGAACAGTGGCATCTGCTCCCACAGCAGAAGAACCAGCAGGGAAAGCTAGTGCTGGGCCTCTTCAGCACACAGGCTGCTTTGCAACGGTGTCACCATCATTGCAATCTCTCCTCGGTTTCATACCTAAAAGTCCATTTGAATCCAAATTCTCAGCTGGTCGCTCTCAGCTGCAGGCAGCACAGTGAGTACAGCACGAACGTTTGGCCTCTGCTCCCACAGCAGAAGTGTCAGGATTGAAAGCTTGTGCTGGACCTGTTCAGCACACAATCACCTTTACATTGGTGCATCCATCGTTGCTTTCACTGCTCCCTTTCATACAGGAAAAGCATTTGAATGGAATCAGTTCAGAGCCTGCTCTCTGCTGGCAGCAACACAGTCAGCACAGAAAGAACAGTGGCATCTGCTCCCACAGCAGAAGAACCAGCAGGGAAAGCTAGTGCTGGGCCTCTTCAGCACACAGGCTGCTTTGCAACGGTGTCACCATCATTGCAGTCTCTCCTCGGTTTCATACCTAAAAGTCCATTTGAATCCAAATTCTCAGCTGGTCGCTCTCAGCTGCAGGCAGCACAGTGAGTACAGCACGAACGTTTGGCCTCTGCTCCCACAGCAGAAGTGTCAGGATTGAAAGCTGGTGCTGGACCTGTTCAGCACACAATCACCTTTACATTGGTGCATCCATCGTTGCTTTCACTGCTCCCTTTCATACAGGAAAAGCATTTGAATGGAATCAGTTCAGAGCCTGCTCTCTGCTGGCAGCAACACAGTCAGCACAGAACGAACAGTGGCATCTGCTCCCACAGCAGAAGAACCAGCAGGGAAAGCTAGTGCTGGGCCTCTTCAGCACACAGGCTGCTTTGCAACGGTGTCACCATCATTGCAGTCTCTCCTCGGTTTCATACCTAAAAGTCCATTTGAATCCAAATTCTCAGCTGGTCGCTCTCAGCTGCAGGCAGCACAGTGAGTACAGCACGAACGTTTGGCCTCTGCTCCCACAGCAGAAGTGTCAGGATTGAAAGCTTGTGCTGGACCTGTTCAGCACACAATCACCTTTACATTGGTGCATCCATCGTTGCTTTCACTGCTCCCTTTCATACAGGAAAAGCATTTGAATGGAATCAGTTCAGAGCCTGCTCTCTGCTGGCAGCAACACAGTCAGCACAGAAAGAACAGTGGCATCTGCTCCCACAGCAGAAGAACCAGCAGGGAAAGCTGGTGCTGGGCCTCTTCAGCACACAGGCTGCTTTGCAACGGTGTCACCATCATTGCAGTCTCTCCTCGGTTTCATACCTAAAAGTCCATTTGAATCCAAATTCTCAGCTGGTCGCTCTCAGCTGCAGGCAGCACAGTGAGTACAGCACGAACGTTTGGCTTCTGGGCCTCTTCAACACACAGGCTGCTTTGCAACGGTGTCACCATCATTGCAGTCTCTCCTCGGTTTCATACCTAAAAGTCCATTTGAATCCAAATTCTCAACTGGTCGCTTTCAGCTGCCCAGCAGCACAGTGAGTACAGCACGAACGTTTGGCCTCTGCTCCCACAGCAGAAGTGTCAGGATTTAAAGCTTGTGCTGGACCTGTTCAGCACACAATCACCTTTACATTGGTGCATCCATCGTTGCTTTCACTGCTCCCTTTCATACAGGAAAAGCATTTGAATGGAATCAGTTCAGAGCCTGCTCTCTGCTGGCAGCAACACAGTCAGCACAGAAAGAACAGTGGCATCTGCTCCCACAGCAGAAGAACCAGCAGGGAAAGCTAGTGCTGGGCCTCTTCAGCACACAGGCTGCTTTGCAACGGTGTCACCATCATTGCAGTCTCTCCTCGGTTTCATACCTAAAAGTCCATTTGAATCCAAATTCTCAGCTGGTCGCTCTCAGCTGCAGGCAGCACAGTGAGTACAGCACGAACGTTTGGCTTCTGCTCCCACAGCAGAAGAGCCAGGATTGAAAGCTGGTGCTGGACCTGTTCAGCACACAATCACCTTTACATTGGTGCATCCATCGTTGCTTTCACTGCTCCCTTTCATACAGGAAAAGCATTTGAATGGAATCAGTTCAGAGCCTGCTCTCTGCTGGCAGCAACACAGTCAGCACAGAACGAACAGTGGCATCTGCTCCCACAGCAGAAGAACCAGCAGGGAAAGCTAGTGCTGGGCCTCTTCAGCACACAGGCTGCTTTGCAACGGTGTCACCATCATTGCAGTCTCTCCTCGGTTTCATACCTAAAAGTCCATTTGAATCCAAATTCTCAGCTGGTCGCTCTCAGCTGCAGGCAGCACAGTGAGTACAGCACGAACGTTTGGCCTCTGCTCCCACAGCAGAAGTGTCAGGATTGAAAGCTTGTGCTGGACCTGTTCAGCACACAATCACCTTTACATTGGTGCATCCATCGTTGCTTTCACTGCTCCCTTTCATACAGGAAAAGCATTTGAATGGAATCAGTTCAGAGCCTGCTCTCTGCTGGCAGCAACACAGACAGCACAGAAGGAACAGTGGCATCTGCTCCCACAGCAGAAGAACCAGCAGGGAAAGCTAGTGCTGGGCCTCTTCAGCACACAGGCTGCTTTGCAACGGTGTCACCATCATTGCAGTCTCTCCTCGGTTTCATACCTAAAAGTCCATTTGAATCCAAATTCTCAGCTGGTCGCTCTCAGCTGCAGGCAGCACAGTGAGTACAGCACGAACGTTTGGCCTCTGCTCCCACAGCAGAAGTGTCAGGATTGAAAGCTTGTGCTGGACCTGTTCAGCACACAATCACCTTTACATTGGTGCATCCATCGTTGCTTTCACTGCTCCCTTTCATACAGGAAAAGCATTTGAATGGAGTCAGTTCAGAGCCTGCTCTCTGCTGGCAGCAACACAGTCAGCACAGAACGAACAGTGGCATCTGCTCCCACAGCAGAAGAACCAGCAGGGAAAGCTAGTGCTGGGCCTCTTCAGCACACAGGCTGCTTTGCAACGGTGTCACCATCATTGCAGTCTCTCCTCGGTTTCATACCTAAAACTCCATCTGAATCCAAATTCTCAGCTGGTCTCTCTCAGCTGCAGGCAGCACAGTGAGTACAGCACGAACGTTTGGCTTCTGCTCCCACAGCAGAAGAGCCAGGAGGGAAAGCTTGTGCTGGACCTGTTCAGCACACAATCACCTTTACATTGGTGCATCCATCGTTGCTTTCACTGCTCCCTTTCATACAGGAAAAGCATTTGAATGGAATCAGTTCAGAGCCTGCTCTCTGCTGGCAGCAACACAGACAGCACAGAACGAACAGTGGCATCTGCTCCCGCAGTAGAAGAACCAGCAGGGAAAGCTAGTGCTGGGCCTCTTCAGCACACAGGCTGCTTTGCAACGGTGTCACCATCGTTGCAGTCTCTCCTCGGTTTCATACCTAAAACTCCATTTGAATCCAAATTCTCAGCTGGTCGCTTTCAGCTGCCCAGCAGCACAGTGAGTACAGCACGAACGTTTGGCCTCTGCTCCCACAGCAGAATTGTCAGGATTTAAAGCTTGTGCTGGACCTGTTCAGCACACAATCACCTTTACATTGGTGCATCCATCGTTGCTTTCACTGCTCCCTTTCATACAGGAAAAGCATTTGAATGGAGTCAGTTCAGAGCCTGCTCTCTGCTGCGCAGCAACACAGTCAGCACAGAACGAAGAGTGGCATCTGCTCCCACAGCAGAAGAACCAGCAGGGAAAGCTAGTGCTGGGCCTCTTCAGCACACAGGCTGCTTTGCAACGGTGTCACCATCATTGCAGTCTCTCCTCGGTTTCATACCTAAAACTCCATTTGAATCCAAATTCTCAGCTGGTCGCTTTCAGCTGCCCAGCAGCACAGTGAGTACAGCACGAACGTTTGGCTTCTGCTCCCACAGCTGAAGAGCCAGGATTGAAAGCTGGTGCTGGACCTGTTCAGCACACAATCACCTTTACATTGGTGCATCCATCGTTGCTTTCACTGCTCCCTTTCATACAGGAAAAGCATTTGAATGGAATCAGTTCAGAGCCTGCTCTCTGCTGCGCAGCAACACAGTCAGCACAGAATGAACAGTGGCATCTGCTCCCACAGCAGAAGAACCAGCAGGGAAAGCTAGTGCTGGGCCTCTTCAGCACACAGGCTGCTTTGCAACGGTGTCACCATCATTGCAGTCTCTCCTCGGTTTCATACCTAAAAGTCCATTTGAATCCAAATTCTCAGCTGGTGTCTCTCAGCTGCAGGCAGCACAGTGAGTACAGCACGAACGTTTGGCTTCTGCTCCCACAGCAGAAGAGCCAGGATTGAAAGCTTGTGCTGGACCTGTTCAGCACACAATCACCTTTACATTGGTGCATCCATCGTTGCTTTCACTGCTCCCTTTCATACAGGAAAAGCATTTGAATGGAATCAGTTCAGAGCCTGCTCTCTGCTGGCAGCAACACAGACAGCACAGAACGAACAGTGGCATCTGCTCCCGCAGCAGAAGAACCAGCAGGGAAAGCTAGTGCTGGGCCTCTTCAGCACACAGGCTGCTTTGCAACGGTGTCACCATCATTGCAGTCTCTCCTCGGTTTCATACCTAAAAGTCCATTTGAATCCAAATTCTCAGCTGGTCGCTCTCAGCTGCAGGCAGCACAGTGAGTACAGCACGAACGTTTGGCCTCTGCTCCCACAGCAGAAGTGTCAGGATTGAAAGCTTGTGCTGGCCCTGTTCAGCACACAATCACCTTTACATTGGTGCATCCATCGTTGCTTTCACTGCTCCCTTTCATACAGGAAAAGCATTTGAATGGAGTCAGTTCAGAGCCTGCTCTCTGCTGCGCACCAACACAGTCAGCACAGAACGAACAGTGGCATCTGCTCCCACAGCAGAAGAACCAGCAGGGAAAGCTAGTGCTGGGCCTCTTCAGCACACAGGCTGCTTTGCAACGGTGTCACCATCATTGCAGTCTCTCCTCAGTTTCATACCTAAAACTCCATTTGAATCCAAATTCTCAGCTGGTCGCTTTCAGCTGCCCAGCAGCACAGTGAGTACAGCACGAACGTTTGGCTTCTGCTCCCACAGCTGAAGAGCCAGGATTGAAAGCTGATGCTGGACCTGTTCAGCACACAATCACCTTTACATTGGTGAATCCATCGTTGCTTTCACTGCTCCCTTTCATACAGGAAAAGCATTTGAATGGAATCAGTTCAGAGCCTGCTCTCTGCTGGCAGCAACACAGTCAGCACAGAACGAAGAGTGGCATCTGCTCCCACAGCAGAAGAACCAGCAGGGAAAGCTAGTGCTGGGCCTCTTCAGCACACAGGCTGCTTTGCAACGGTGTCACCATCATTGCAGTCTCTCCTCGGTTTCATACCTAAAACTCCATTTGAATCCAAATTCTCAGCTGGTCTCTCTCAGCTGCAGGCAGCACAGTGATTACAGCACGAACGTTTAACCTCTGCTCCCACAGCAGAAGAGCCAGGAGGAAAAGATTGTGCTGGACCTGTTCAGCACACAATCACCTTTACATTGGTGCATCCATCGTTGCTTTCACTGCTCCCTTTCATACAGGAAAAGCATTTGAATGGAATCAGTTCAGAGCCTGCTCTCTGCTGGCAGCAACACAGTCAGCACAGAAAGAACAGTGGCATCTGCTCCCACAGCAGAAGAACCAGCAGGGAAAGCTAGTGCTGGGCCTCTTCAGCACACAGGCTGCTTTGCAACGGTGTCACCATCATTGCAGTCTCTCCTCGGTTTCATACCTAAAAGTCCATTTGAATCCAAATTCTCAGCTGGTCGCTCTCAGCTGCAGGCAGCACAGTGAGTACAGCACGAACGTTTGGCCTCTGCTCCCACAGCAGAAGTGTCAGGATTGAAAGCTTGTGCTGGACCTGTTCAGCACACAATCACCTTTACATTGGTGCATCCATCGTTGCTTTCACTGCTCCCTTTCATACAGGAAAAGCATTTGAATGGAATCAGTTCAGAGCCTGCTCTCTGCTGGCAGCAAACACAGCACAGAACGAACAGTGGCATCTGCTCCCACAGCAGAAGAACCAGCAGGGAAAGCTAGTGCTGGGCCTCTTCAGCACACAGGCTGCTTTGCAACGGTGTCACCATCATTGCAGTCTCTCCTCGGTTTCATACCTAAAACTCCATTTGAATCCAAATTCTCAGCTGGTCTCTCTCAGCTGCAGGCAGCACAGTGATTACAGCACGAACGTTTGGCTTCTGCTCCCACAGCAGAAGAGCCAGGAGGGAAAGATTGTGCTGGACCTGTTCAGCACACAATCACCTTTACATTGGTGCATCCATCGTTGCTTTCACTGCTCCCTTTCATACAGGAAAAGCATTTGAATGGAATCAGTTCAGAGCCTGCTCTCTGCTGCGCAGCAACACAGTCAGCACAGAACGAACAGTGGCATCTGCTCCCACAGCAGAAGAACCAGCAGGGAAAGCTAGTGCTGGGCCTCTTCAGCACACAGGCTGCTTTGCAACGGTGTCACCATCATTGCAGTCTCTCCTCGGTTTCATACCTAAAAGTCCATTTGAATCCAAATTCTCAGCTGGTCGCTCTCAGCTGCCCAGCAGCACAGTGAGTACAGCACGAACGTTTGGCCTCTGCTCCCACAGCAGAAGTGTCAGGATTGAAAGCTGGTGCTGGACCTGTTCAGCACACAATCACCTTTACATTGGTGCATCCATCGTTGCTTTCACTGCTCCCTTTCATACAGGAAAAGCATTTGAATGGAGTCAGTTCAGAGCCTGCTCTCTGCTGGCAGCAACACAGTCAGCACAGAACGAACAGTGGCATCTGCTCCCACAGCAGAAGAACCAGCAGGGAAAGCTAGTGCTGGGCCTCTTCAGCACACAGGCTGCTTTGCAACGGTGTCACCATCATTGCAGTCTCTCCTCGGTTTCATACCTAAAAGTCCATTTGAATCCAAATTCTCAGCTGGTCGCTCTCAGCTGCAGGCAGCACAGTGAGTACAGCACGAACGTTTGGCTTCTGCTCCCACAGCAGAAGAGCCAGGATTGAAAGCTTGTGCTGGACCTGTTCAGCACACAATCACCTTTACATTGGTGCATCCATCGTTGCTTTCACTGCTCCCTTTCATACAGGAAAAGCATTTGAATGGAATCAGTTCAGAGCCTGCTCTCTGCTGGCAGCAACACAGTCAGCACAGAACGAAGAGTGGCATCTGCTCCCACAGCAGAAGAACCAGCAGGGAAAGCTAGTGCTGGGCCTCTTCAGCACACAGGCTGCTTTGCAACGGTGTCACCATCATTGCAGTCTCTCCTCGGTTTCATACCTAAAACTCCATTTGAATCCAAATTCTCAGCTGGTCTCTCTCAGCTGCAGGCAGCACAGTGATTACAGCACGAACGTTTGGAACCAGAGCCTGCTCTCTCTGCTCCCACAGCAGAAGAGCCAGGAGGAAAAGATTGTGCTGCACACCTGTTGCACGGTGTCGAACAGTGGCATCTGCTCCCACAGCAGAAGAACCAGCAGGGAAAGCTAGTGCTGGGCCTCTTCAGCACACAGGCTGCTTTGCAACGGTGTCACCATCATTGCAGTCTCTCCTCGGTTTCATACCTAAAAGTCCATTTGAATCCAAATTCTCAGCTGGTCGCTCTCAGCTGCAGGCAGCACAGTGAGTACAGCACGAACGTTTGGCTTCTGCTCCCACAGCAGAAGTGTCAGGATTGAAAGCTTGTGCTGGACCTGTTCAGCACACAATCACCTTTACATTGGTGCATCCATCGTTGCTTTCACTGCTCCCTTTCATACAGGAAAAGCATTTGAATGGAATCAGTTCAGAGCCTGCTCTCTGCTGGCAGCAACACAGCACAGAACGAACAGTGGCATCTGCTCCCACAGCAGAAGAACCAGCAGGGAAAGCTGGTGCTGGGCCTCTTCAGCACACAGGCAGCTTTGCAACGGTGTCACCATCGTTGCAGTCTCTCCTCGGTTTCACACCTAAAACTCCATTTGAATCCAAATTCTCAGCTGGTCGCTTTCAGCTGCCCAGCAGCACAGTGAGTACAGCACGAACGTTTGGCTTCTGCTCCCACAGCTGAAGAGCCAGGATTGAAAGCTGGTGCTGGACCTGTTCAGCACACAATCACCTTTACATTGGTGCATCCATCGTTGCTTTCACTGCTCCCTTTCATACAGGAAAAGCATTTGAATGGAATCAGTTCAGAGCCTGCTCTCTGCTGCGCAGCAACACAGTCAGCACAGAATGAACAGTGGCATCTGCTCCCACAGCAGAAGAACCAGCAGGGAAAGCTAGTGCTGGGCCTCTTCAGCACACAGGCTGCTTTGCAACGGTGTCACCATCATTGCAGTCTCTCCTCGGTTTCATACCTAAAAGTCCATTTGAATCCAAATTCTCAGCTGGTCGCTCTCAGCTGCAGGCAGCACAGTGAGTACAGCACGAACGTTTGGCCTCTGCTCCCACAGCAGAAGTGTCAGGATTGAAAGCTTGTGCTGGACCTGTTCAGCACACAATCACCTTTACATTGGTGCATCCATCGTTGCTTTCACTGCTCCCTTTCATACAGGAAAAGCATTTGAATGGAGTCAGTTCAGAGCCTGCTCTCTGCTGGCAGCAACACAGTCAGCACAGAACGAAGAGTGGCATCTGCTCCCACAGCAGAAGAACCAGCAGGGAAAGCTAGTGCTGGGCCTCTTCAGCACACAGGCTGCTTTGCAACGGTGTCACCATCATTGCAGTCTCTCCTCGGTTTCATACCTAAAACTCCATTTGAATCCAAATTCTCAGCTGGTCTCTCTCAGCTGCAGGCAGCACAGTGATTACAGCACGAACGTTTAACCTCTGCTCCCACAGCAGAAGAGCCAGGAGGGAAAGATTGTGCTGGACCTGTTCATCACGCAATCACCTTTACATTGGTGCATCCATCGTTGCTTTCACTGCTCCCTTTCATACAGGAAAAGCATTTGAATGGAATCAGTTCAGAGCCTGCTCTCTGCTGGCAGCAACACAGTCAGCACAGAAAGAACAGTGGCGTCTGCTCCCACAGCAGAAGAACCAGCAGGGAAAGCTAGTGCTGGGCCTCTTCAGCACACAGGCTGCTTTGCAACGGTGTCACCATCGTTGCAGT
>NW_026913015.1:0-13500 GCF_034315485.1 Pezoporus occidentalis
CTATGGGTGTCCCCATGTCCCCCCATATATCTCAATGTCTCCCTATGGTTCCCCCCATGTCCCTCAATGTCCCCCCATATATCCCAATGTCTCCCTATGGTCTCCCCCGTATATCCCAATGTCTCCCTATGGTTCCCCCGATATATCCCAATGTCCCCCCATGGTCCCCCCCCTATATCCCAACATCTCTCTATGGTTCCCCCCATATATCCCCATGGTTCCCCCCATATCCCAACGTCTCTCTATGGTTCCCCCCCATATATCCCAATGTCTCCCTATGGTTCCCCCCATATATCCCAACGTCTCCCCATGGTTCCCCCCGTCTCTCTATGGTTCCCCCCATACATCCCAATGTCCCCCCATGGTTCCCCCCATATATCCCAACGTCTCCCCATGGTCCCCCCCCTATATCCCAATGTCCCCCCATGGTTCCCCCTATATCCCAATGTCTCCCCATGGTTCCCCCCATGTCCCCCCATATCCCAACGTCCCCCCATGTCCCCCCCGTTGCAGGCACGAAGCTGGACAGCTCCGGCGTGGCCTTCGCGGTGGTGGGCGCGTGCCAGGCCCTGGGGCTCCCCATGTCCCTCAATGTCTCCTTGTGGGTCCCTCAATGTCCCCCCATGTCCCCCCATATATCCCAATGTCCCCCCATGTTTCCCCCCATGTCTCCCCATGGTTCCCCCCATATATCCCAATGTCTCCCTATGTCCCCCCCCATATATCCCCATGTCTCCCTATGGTTCCCCCCATATATCCCAATGTCTCTCTATGGTCCCCCCCATATATCCCAATGTCTCCCTATGGTTCCCCCCATATATCCCAACGTCTCCCCATGGTCCCCCCCATATATCCCAATGTCTCCCTATGTCTCCCCATATATCCCAACGTCTCCCCATGGTTCCCCCCATATATCTGAATGTCTCCCTATGGTTCCCCCTATGTATCTCTATGTACCCCAATGTCTCCCTATGGTTCCCCCCATGTCCCCCTATGTCCCCCCATGTCTC
Organism: Pezoporus occidentalis; assembly: GCF_034315485.1. Lineage (NCBI taxonomy): Eukaryota > Metazoa > Chordata > Aves > Psittaciformes > Psittacidae > Pezoporus > Pezoporus occidentalis. The sequence continues at coordinate 1,011 of NW_026913015.1, forward strand.
CCTATGTCTTCCCCCATATATGTCCCCCCATGTTCCCCCCATATATCCCAATGTCTCCCTATGGTTCCCCCCATACATCCCAATGTCTCCCTATGTTTCCCCCCATATATCCCAATGTTTCCCTATGTCTCCCCATATATGTCTCCCCATGTCCCCCCTATGTCTCCCAATGTCCCCCTATGTTCCCCCATGTCCCCCTATGTCCCCCCATATATGTCTCCCTATGGTTCCCCCATGTCTCCCTATGTCCCCCTATGGTTCCCCCTATGTCTCCCTATGTCTCCCCCAATGTCTCCCAATGTCCCCCTATGTCTCCCCATGTCCCCCTATGTCTCTCCCTATGTCTCCCTATGGTTCCCCCTATGTCTCCCTATGTCCCCCTATGTCTCCCCCCATATATCCCAATGTCTCCCTATGGTCCCCCCCATATATCCCAATGTCTCCCATGGTTCCCCCAATGTCTCCCTATGGTTCCCCCCATGTTCCCCCCATGTCCCCCCATGTTTCCCCCCATATATCCCAATGTCTCTCTATGGTTCCCCCCATATATCCCAATGTCTCCCTATGGTTCCCCCCATATATCCCAATGTCTCCCTATGGTTCCCCCCATATATCCCAATGTCTCCCTATGGTCCCCCCCATATATCCCAATGTCCCCCCATGGTCCCCCCCATATCTCCCTATGTCTCTCTATGGTTCCCCCATATATCCCAATGTCTCCCCTATGTTCCACCCCCATATCCCAACGTCTCCCTATGGTTCCCCCCATATATCTCAATGTCTCCCTATGGTTCTCCCCATATATCCCAACGTCTCCCTATGTCCCCCCATATATCCCAATGTCTCTCTATGGTTCCCCCCATATATCCCAATGTCTCCCTATGGTTCCCCCCATATATCCCAATGTCTCCGTATGGTCCCCCCCATGTCCCCCCATGTCCCCCCCATATCCCAACGTCCCCCCATGTCCCCCCCGTATGCAGGCACCCTGGACAGCTCCGGCGTGGCCTTCGCGGTGGTGGCGCGTGCCAGGCCCTGGGGCTCCCCATGTCTCAATGTCTCCATGTCTCCCCAATGTCCCCCCATGTCCCCCCATATATCCCTATGTCCCCCCATGTCTCCCCCATGTCCCCCATGGTTCCCCCCATATATCCCAATGTCTCCCTATGGTCCCCCCCATATCTCCCAATGTCCCCCCATGGTTCCCCCCATATATCCCAATGTCCCCCCATGGTCCCCCCCCTATATCCCAACGTCTCTCTATGGTTCCCCCCATATATCCCCATGTCCCCCCTATATCCCAACGTCTCCCTATGGTTCCCCCCCTATATCCCAACGTCTCCCTATGGTTCCCCCCATACATCCCAATGTCTCCCTATGGTTCCCCCCATATATCCCAATGTCCCCCCCCATGTCCCCCCATATATCCCAATGTCCCCCCATGTTTCCCCCCATGTCCCCCCATGGTTCCCCCCATATATCCCAACGTCTCCCTATGGTTCCCCCCATATATCCCAATGTCCCCCCATGTCCCCCCCATATCCCAACGCGTCCCCGTGCCCCCCGTTGCAGGCACGAAGCTGGACAGCTCCGGCGTGGCCTTCGCGGTGGTGGGCGCGTGCCAGGCCCTGGGGCTCCCCGACGTCCACCTCGCGCTCTCCGAGGACCACGCGTGGGTCGCCTTCGGGGCCGGGGGGCTGCAGACGGCCGAGGTCACGTGGCACGGCAAGGGAAACGAGGACCGCAGGGGGCAGAGCGTGGCCGCGGGAGTGGCCGAGAGGGTCAGATGGGGGGCAGCCATGGGGCAGGGATGGGGCAATGGGGTAGGGATGGAGCCATGGGGCAGGAATGGAGCCATGGGGCAGGGATGGAGCCATGGGGCAGGGATGGGGCAATGGGGTAGGGATGAAGCCATGGGGTAGGAATGGAGCCATGGGGCAGGGATGGGGCTGTGGGGCAGGGATGGAGCCGTGGGGTAGGGATGGGGCCATGGGGAGGGGATGGAGCCATGGGGCACAGATGGGGCAATGGGGCAGGGATGGGGCCATGGGGCAGGGATGGGGAGAGAAGGGGCTGGGGGGGGAATGGGGCAGGGATGGGGCCATGGGGCAGGGATGGGGCCATGGGGCAGGGATGGGGTCATGGGGCAGGGATGGGGCCATGGGGCAGGGATGGAGCCGTGGGGTAGGGATGGAGCCGTGGGGCACAGATGGGGCAATGGGGCAGGGATGGGGCCATGGGGAGGGGATGGGGGGGGAAGATGAGGGGAGAAGGGAAGATGAGGGGAGAAGGGACCATGGAGGGGGGGATGGAGCCGTGGGGCAGGAATGGGGCAGTGGGGGAGGGATGGGGCCGTGGGGAGGGGATGGAGCCATGGGGCAGGGATGGGGCCGTGGGGCAGGGATGGGACCGTGGAGTAGGGGTTGGGGGGAGGATGGGGGGAGAAGGGGCTGTGGGGGGGATGGGGCCATGGGGCAGGGATGGGGCTGTGGGGCAGGGATGGGGTCATGGGGCAGGGATGGAGCCATGGGGCAGGGATGGGGTCATGGGGAGGGGATGGGGCAGTGGGGTAGGAATGGAGCCATGGGGCAGGGATGGGGGGAGAAGGGGCTGGGGGGGGAATGGGGCAGGGATGGAGCCGTGGGGCAGGAATGGAGCCATGGCGCAGGGATGGGGCCGTGGGGCAGGGATGGGGCAATGGGGCAGGGATGGGGTCATGGGGCAGGGATGGAGCCATGGGGCAGGGATGGGGTCATGGGGAGGGGATGGGGCAGTGGGGTAGGAATGGAGCCATGGGGCAGGGATGGGGGGAGAAGGGGCTGGGGGGGGAATGGGGCAGGGACAGGGCCATGGGGCAGGGATGGAGCCGTGGGGAGGGGATGGGGCCATGGGGCAGGGATGGGGGCAGAAGGGGCTGGGGGGGGGAATGGGGCAGGGATGGGGCCATGGGGCAGGGATGGGGCCATGGGGCAGGGATGGGGCCATGGGGTAGGGATGGGGGGGGAAGATGGGGGGAGAAGGGACCATGGAGGGGGGGATGGAGCCATGGGGCATGGATGGAGCCGTGGGGCAGGAATGGGGCAGTGGGGGAGGGATGGGGCCGTGGGGAGGGGATGGAGCCATGGGGCAGGGATGGGGCCGTGGGGTAGGGGTTGGGGGGAGGATGGGGGGAGAAGGGGCTGTGGGGGGGATGGGGCCATGGGGAGGGGATGGGGCCGGGGGGCAGGGATGGGGCCGTGGGGCAGGGATGGAGCCATGGGGCAGGGATGGGGCCGTGGGGCTCTGGGGCAACCCCAAGGACCCAGATTGGGGCTGTTGGGGACCCAGAGGGAGGGAGAGCCATGGGGGGCACAGAGAGGGGCCCATGGGGGGCACAGAGAGGGGCCCATGGGGGGCACAGGCCCATGCGTGCCCCCTGCCCCACACGTCCCCGTGCCCCCCCAGAGCTGGCTGTACCTGAAGGGCTCATACCTGCGCTGCACGCGGCACATGGAGGTGGCCTTCATGGTGTGCGCCATCAACCCCTCCATCGACCTGCACACGGACAGCCTGGAGCTGCTGCAGCTCCAGCAGGTGTGGGGCGGCCGTGGGGCAGCTGTGGGGCGGGTGTGGGGCGGGTGTGGTGTGGGTGTGGGGCAGCAGTGGGGTGTGTGTGGGGCAGCCGTGGGGCAGGTGTGGGTCAGCAGTGGGGCGGGTGTGGGGCAGGTGTGGGGCAGCAGTGGGGTGTGTGCGGGGCAGCCATGGGGCGGGTGTGGGGCAGCCATGGGGTGGGTGTGGGGGGTGTGGGGCAGCCATGGGGTGGGTGTGGGGCAGCCATGAGGCTGGTGTGTGGCACCCATGGGGCAGCAGTGGGGTGGGTGTGGGGCAGCCATGGGGCAGCAGTGGGGCGGGTGTAGGGCAGCAGTGGGGTGGGTGTGAGGTGTGTGTGGGGCAGCCATGGGGCAGCTGTGGGGTGGGTGTGGGGCAGCCATGTGGCAGGTGTGTGGCACCCATGAGGCAGCAGTGGGGTGGGTGTGGGGCAGCCATGGGGCGGGTGTGAGGTGGGTGTGGGGCAGCCGTGGGGCAGCTGTGGGGTGGGTGTGGGGTAGCCATGGGGCGGGTGTGTGGCACCCATGGGGCAGGTGTGGGGCAGCCGTGGGGCAGGTGTGGGACAGCAGTGGGGCGGGTGTGGGGCAGCCATAGGGCGGGTGTGGGGCAGCAGTGGGGCAGGTGTGGGGCAGCCATAGGGCAGCCCAGCATCACCGCCCTCTCCCCTTGCAGCGCCTGCTCTGGCTGCTCTATGACATGGGCCACCTGGAGAGGTGAGCAGGGCCCCGACCTCCTATGGGGCTGCCTCCCCCCACCTGCCATGGGGCTGCCCCCCAACCTCCCCCACAGGTACCCCATGGCTCTGGGCAACCTGGCTGACCTGGAGGAGCTGGAACCCACCCCGGGCAGGCCTGACCCCCTCACCATCTACCACAAGGTGAGGTGTGGGGCTGGGCGCTATGGGGCTGGGCGCTATGGGGCGCTGTGGGGCTGACCTCCACCCCTGCCCCATAGGGCATCTCCTCGGCGCGGACCTACTACAACAACGAGCACATCTACCCCTACATGTACCTGGCCGGGTACCACTGCCGCAACAAGAACGTCAAGGAGGCGCTGGAGGCCTGGGCCGACACCGCCACCGTCATCCAGGAGTGAGCGGGGGCTATGGGGCGCTATGGGGCGCTATGGGGCAGGGGCTCACCCCCCCCCAATCGGGGCTCTGGGGCGGCTGGGGGACTCCGTGTCCCGTTTCTGGATCTCCAACCCCTCTCCAAGGCATTGGGGTAGCTCCAGTCCTAGCGCTATGGGGCAGCCCTGTGACAGCATCCTTGCCCCATAACCTGGTCCCTTGCCCCATAACCGCATCCATGTCCTGTGATTGCATTCCTGCCCCATAAGGGCATCCCTGTCCCGTCATCTCGTTCTGCCCTATGACTGCATTCCTGCCCCATAACCGCATCCGTGCCCCATAACCCGGTCCTGCCCCATGACCCGGTCCTGCCCCATAACCGCATCAGTGCCCCATAACCTGGCCCTGCCCCATGACCCAGTCCTGCCCCCTAACTCCCTCCCCACCCCACAACCTGGCTCTGCCCCATGACCCGGTCCTGCCCCCTAACTCCCTCCCTGCCCCACATCCCGCTCTCTGCTCCATGACCCGGTCCTGCCCCATAACCACATCCATGGCCCATAACCTGGCCCTGCCCCATGACCCGGTCCTGCCCCATAACCGCATCCCAGCCCCACAACCTGGTCCTGCCCCACATCCCGCTCCCTGCCCCATGACCCGGTCCTGCCCCATAACCACATTCATGCCCCACAACCTGGCCCTGCCCCATGACCTGGTCCTGCCCCATAACCACATCCCTGCCCCATAACCTGGCCCTGCCCCATGACCCAGTCCTGCGCCCTAACTCCCCCCGTGCCCCACATCCCGCTCCCTGCCCCACATCCCGCTCCCTGCCCCATGACCCGGTCCTGCCCCCTAACTCCCTCCCTGCCCCACATCCTGCTCCCTGCCCCATGACCCGGTCCTGCCCCCTAACTCCCCCCGTGCCCCACATCCCGCTCCCTGCCCCACATCCCGCTCCCTGCCCCACAGCTACAACTACTGCCGGGAGGACGAGGAGATCTACAAGGAGTTCTTTGACGTGGCCAACGACGTCATCCCCAACCTGCTCAAGGAGGCGGCCAACGCCGAGCCCCCCGGCGAGGGGGACCCCGACGTGAGGGGGGGCCATGGGGGGGGGGGGGACCCGAGGTGAGGGGGTGGCCCATAGGGAGGGGGGGGGGGCACTTTTGGGGTTGCCCATTGGCAGTGGTGCCCGATGGATGCACCCCCACGCACCCCAATGCACCCCCATGTACCCCAATGTAGCCCCATATACACCAATGCACCCCAATGCACCCCCATGTACCCCAATGTGCCCCCATGCACCCCAATGCACCCCCATGTACCCCAATGTGCCCCCATGTACCCCAATGCACCCCCATGTACCCCAATGTGCCCCCATGCACCCCAATGCACCCCCATGTACCCCATGTGCCCCCATACCCCATTGCACCCCCACCCCATGTACCCCAATGTCCATTACCCCAATGCACCCCCATTGGCCCCGCCCCATCCATTGACCGCGCACCCATCCATTGACCCCACCCATCTTTTGACCCCCCCATCCATTGACCCCACCCACTCATTGGCCCCACCCATCCATTGACCCCACCCCATCCATTGACCCCACCCCATCCATTGACCCCACCCCTTCCATTGACCCCGCCCCATCCATTGACCCCGCCCCATCCATTGACCCCACCCCATCCATTGACCCCACCCCATCCATTGACCCCACCCCATCCATTGACCCCACCCATCCATTGACCCCACCCATCCATTGACACCGCCCCATCCATTGACCCCACCCATCCATTGACCCCACCCCATCCATTGACCCCACCCCATCCATTGCACCCACCCCTCATTGACCCCACCCACTCATTGGCCCCACCCATCCATTGACCCCACCCCATCCATTGACCCCACCCCATCCATTGACCCCACCCCACTCATTGACCCCACCCCATCCATTCACCCCACCCCCCTCATTGACCCCACCCCATCCATTGACCCCACCCCATCCATTCACCCCACCCCCCTCATTGACCCCACCCCAATCATTGACCCCACCCCATCCATTGACCCCGCCCCATCCATTGACCCCGCCCCATCCATTGACCCCGCCCCATCCATTGACCCCGCCCCTCTCATTGACCCCACCCCATCCATTCACCCCACCCCATCCATTGACCCCACCCCATCCATTGACCCCACCCCACTCATTGACCCCACCCCAACCATTGACCCCACCCCATCCATTGACCCCACCCCATCCATTGACCCCACCCCATCCATTGACCCCACCCCATCCATTGACCCCACCCCGTTCATTGACCCCGCCCCCTCCCCTCCCCAGGCCCCTCCCACCGCGGCGGGGGCGGGGCCGGTGTCCGCCCTGCAGGACCCCGAGTGCTTCGCGCATCTCCTGCGCTTCTACGACGGGATCTGCAAGTGGGAGGAGGGGAGCCCCACGCCCGTGCTGCACGTGGGCTGGGCCACGTTCCTCGTGCAGTCCCTGGGCCGCTTCGACGGGCAGGTGGGGGGGGGCTGGGGGGCACGGGATGGGGTTTGGGGGGGTCCTGAAGGGGTTTTGGGGTCCTGAAATGGTTTTTGGGGTCCTGAAGGGGTTTTTTGGGGGTCCTGAAGGGGTTTTTGGGGGGGTTTGGTGCGGTTTGGGGGGCCCTGGGGGATATTGGGGCGCTGGGCACCCCCCGCGCTGTCACACATGGGCTGGGCCACGTTCCTCGTGCAGTCCCTGGGCCGCTTCGACGGGCAGGTGGGGGGGGGCTGGGGGCACGGGAGGGGGTTGGGGGGGTCCTGGGGGGGGATTTTTGGGGGTCCTGAGGGGGGTTTTGGGATTTTGAAGGGGTTTTGGGGGTCCTGAAGGGGTTTTTGGAGGGGGTTGGTGTAGTTTGGGGGTCCCTGGGGGGTGTTGGGGGCGCTGGGCACCCCCCGCGCTGTCACACGTGGGCTGGGCCACGTTCCTCGTGCAGTCCCTGGGCCGCTTCGACGGGCAGGTGGGGGGGGGCTGGGGGGCACGGGATGGGGTTTGGGGGGGTCCTGAAGGGGTTTTGGGGTCCTGAAATGGTTTTTGGGGTCCTGAAGGGGTTTTTTGGGGGTCCTGAAGGGGTTTTTGGAGGGGGTTGGTGTAGTTTGGGGGTCCCTGGGTGATATTGGGGCGCTGGGCACCCCCCCGTGCTGTCACACATGGGCTGGGCCACGTTCCTCGTGCAGTCCCTGGGCCGCTTCGACGGGCAGGTGGGGGGGGCTGGGGGGCACGGGATGGGGTTTGGGGGGGTCCTGGCGGGGATTTTGGGGGTTCTGAAGGGGTTTTGGGGGTCCTGAAATGGTTTTTGGGGTCCTGAAGGGTTTTTCTGGGGGGGGTTTGTGCGGTTTGGGGGTCCCGGGGGGGGGGTTTGGGGCGCTGGGCACCCCCCGCGCTGTCACACATGGGCTGGGCCATGTTCCTTGTGTAGTCACTGGGGTGCTTTGATGGGGGGGGCACAGGATGGGGAGCATGGAATGGGTTTGGGGGGGGTCCTAAGGGGGAGGTTGGGGTCCTGAAGGGGTTTTGGGGGTGCTAAAGGGGGTTTGGGGGTCTTTGGGGAGAGTTGGTGAGGTTTGGGGGTTCCTGGGGGATATTGGGGCGCTGGGCACCCCCCGCGCTGTCACACATGGGCTGGGCCACGTTCCTCGTGCAGTCCCTGGGCCGCTTCGACGGGCAGGTGGGGGGGGGCTGGGGGGCACGGGAGGGGTTTGTGGGGTCCTGAAGGGGTTTTGGGGTCCTGAAGGGGTTTTTGGGGTCCTGAAATGGTTTTGGGGGTCCTGAAGGTTTTGTTTTGGGGGGGGTGGTGAGGTTTGGGGGTCCCTGGGGGATATTGGGGCGCTGGGCACCCCCCGCGCTGTCACACATGGGCTGGGCCACGTTCCTCGTGCAGTCCCTGGGCCGCTTCGACGGGCAGGTGGGGGGGGGCTGGGGGGCACGGGATGGGGTTTGGGGGTGTCCTGAAGGGGTTTTGGGGGTCCTGAAATGGTTTTTGGGGTCCTGAAGGGGTTTTTTGGGGGTCCTGAAGGGGTTTTGGCGGGGGTTGGTGTGGTTTGGGGGTCCCTGGGGGGTGTTGGGGGTGCTGGGCACCCCCCGCTCTGTCACACATGGGCTGGGCCACGTTCCTCGTGCAGTCCCTGGGCCGCTTCGACGGGCAGGTGGGGGGGGCTGGGGGGCACGGGAGGGGTTTGGGGGGGTGCGGGGGGGGGTTGGGGTCCTGAAGGGGTTTTTGGGGGGTCCTGAAATGGTTTTTGGGGTCCTGAATGGGTTTTGGAGGGGGTTGGTGTAGTTTGGGGGTCCCTGGGGGATATTGGGGCGCTGGGCACCCCCCCGTGCTGTCACACATGGGCTGGGCCACGTTCCTTGCAGTCCCTGGGCCGCTTCGACGGGCAGGTGGGGGGCTGGGGGCACGGGATGGGGTTTGGGGGGGTCCTGAGGGGGTTTTTGGGGTCCTGAAATGGTTTTTGGTGTCCTGAAGGGGTTTTGGGGGGGGGTTGGTGTAGTTTGGGGGTCCCTGGGGGATATTGGGGCGCTGGGCACCCCCCGCGCTGTCACACATGGGCTGGACCAGGTTCCTCGTGCAGTCCCTGGGCCGCTTCGACGGGCAGGTGGGGGGGGGGCTGGGGGGCACGGGAGGGGGTTGGGGGTGTCCTGAGGGGGGTTTTGGGGTCCTGAGGGGGTCCTGAAGGGGTTTTGGGGGTCCTGAAATGGTTTTTGGGGTCCTGAAGGGGTTTTTTGGGGGTCGTGAAATGGTTTTTGAGGTCCTGAAGGGGTTTTTTGGGGGGGTTGGTGCGGTTTGGGGGTCACTGGGGGATATTGGGGCGCTGGGCACCCCCCGCGCTGTCACACATGGGCTGGACCACGTTCCTCGTGCAGTCCCTGGGCCGCTTCGACGGGCAGGTGGGGGGGGGCTGGGGGGCACGGGATGGGGTTTGGGGGGGTCCTGATGGGGTTTTGGGGTCCTGAGGGGGTTTTTGGGGTCCTGAAGGGTTTTTTGGGGGGTCCTGAAGGGTTTTTTGGGGGGGTTGGTGCTGTTTGGGGGTCCCTGGGGGATATTGGGGCGCTGGGCACCCCCCGCGCTGTCACACATGGGCTGGGCCACGTTCCTCGTGCAGTCCCTGGGCCGCTTTGACGGGCAGGTGGGGGGGGCTGGGGGGCACGGGATGGGGTTTGGGGGGGTCCTGAGGGGGGTTTTGGGGTCCTGAGGGGGTCCTGAAGGGTTTTTTTTGGGTCCTGAAATGGTTTTTGGGGTCCTGGAGGTTTTTTTGGGGGGGGGTTGGTGCGGTTTGGGGGTCCCTGGGGGGTGTTTGGGGCGCTGGGCACCCCCCTGCGCTGTCACACATGGGCTGGACCACGTTCCTTGTGTAGTCACTGGGGTGCTTTGACGGGGGGGGCACAGGATGGGGAGCATGGAATGGGGTTGGGGGGGCTCCTAAGGGGGAGGTTGGGGTCCTAAAGAGGGTTTTGGGGGTCTTTGGGGAGAGTTGGTGCGGTTTGGGGGTCCCTGGGGGGTGTTGGGGGCACTGGGCACCCCCCTGCGCTGTCACACATGGGCTGGACCAGGTTCCTCGGGCAGCCCCCTTGGCTGCTTCCATGGGCAGGTGTGGGGGGGGGACACGGGGTGCACAGGGGGGGGTTTGGGGGGGTCCTGGAGGGGGCTTGGGGACCCCCGAGCTCTGCGTCCACCCCCTCCCTGGTGAGGTCTGGGGTGGTCTCTGAGTCCCCCAATGCCCCCCAGTGTCTTTAATCCCTCCCATAGTGTCCCTATTGCCCCCCCAGTGTCCCTATTGCCCCCATAGTGTTTCTATTGACCCCCGATATCCCTGTTGCCCCCCACAGTGTCCTTATTGCCTCTATAGTGTCCCTATTGCCCCCATAGTGTCCTTATTGCACCCCTAATGTCCCTTTTGCCCCCATAGTGTCCCTATTGTATCCCCAATGTCTCCATTGCCCCCATTGTGTCCCTATTGCCCCCGTAGTGTCCCTATTGCCCCCGTAGTGTCCCTATTGCCCCCGTAGTGTCCCTATTGCCCCCATAGTATCTTTATTGCCCCCATAGTGTCCCTATTGCCCCTGTAGTGTCCCTATTGCCCCCATAGTATCTTTATTGCCCCCATAGTGTCCCTATTGCCCCCATTGTGTCCTTATTGCCCCCCCAATGTTCCTATTGCCCCCATAGTGTACCTATTGCCCCTGTAGTGTCCCTATTGCCCCCCCAATGTCTACATTGCCCCCATTGTATCCCTATTGCCCCCATAGAGTCCCTATTGCCCGCATAGTGTCCTTATTGCCCCCGTAGTGTCCCTATTGCCCCCATAGTGTCCCTATTGTACCCCCAATGTCTCCATTGCCCCCATAGTGTCCCTATTGCCCCTGTAGTGTCCTTATTGCACCCCCAATGTCTCCATTGCCCCCATATTGTCCCTATTGTACCCCCAATGTCTCCATTGCCCCCATAGTGTCCTTATTGCACCTCAATGTCCCTACTGTCCCCATAGTGTCCTTATTGCACCCCCAATGTCCCTATTGCCCCCATCGTGTCCTTATTGCCCCCCCAATGTCCCTATTGCCCCCGTAGTGTCCCTATTGCACCCCAATGTCCCTATTGCCCCCCCAATGTCCTTATTGCCCCCCCAATGTCCCTGTTGCACCCCAATGTCCCTATTGCCCCCCAATGTCCTTATTGCCCCCCCAATGTCCCTATTGCCCCCCCAATGTCCCTATTGCCCCCATCGAGCCTCCATTGCCCCCCCGCGTTGCCCCCAGGTCCGCCAGCGGGTGACGCTGGTGTCGCGGGACGCGGAACCCCCCGAGGACGAGGACCCGGGCGGGGACGAGACCCGCGACAGCCGCCGGCGGGGTCCCCGCCGCGAGTCCAAACCGGAGGAGCCGCCGCAGCCCAAGAAGGGCCCGGAGCGGCGGCGGGCGCTAGGACCCCGCAGCGAGGACCCGGCCAGCGCTGTTCCCACCGCCGCCGCCGCCGCCGTTCCCCCTGCGGGTCCGAACGTCGCGGGTTCGAGTCCCGCTTCCTCCAGCTCCGGTACACCGGGACCGGGATCGGTGGAACCGGCGGGGCCGGTGCTGCTGTTCCAGAGCCAGAAGATGCGCGGGATGAAGGATCTGCTGAGGGCGCCCAAGATCAATTCCAGCGCCATCAAACTGCAGCTCACGGCGCAGTCCCAGGTCCAGCTCAAGAAGCAGAAAGTGGCCCCCAGCGACTACACCTTGGCCTTCCTCAAGCGGCCCCGAAAGGGGCTCTGAGACCACCGAGTGTCCCCCCCCCCCCCCCGAGTTATGGGGGGGAAATGGGGAGGGGAGGGGGGGGGAGGGGGAGGGGGGGAAATGGGGAAGGGAGGGGGTAAATGGGGAGGGGAGGGGGGGAAATGAGGAGGGGAGGGGGTAAATGGGGAGGGTAGGGGGTAAATGGGGAGGGGAGGGGGGAATGGGGAGGGGAAGGGGGGAAATGGGGAGGGGAGGGGGGAATGGGGATCCTATGGAGGGGTAGAGAGAGGTTTGGGGTGAAATGTACCCCGTGCACCCCAATATACCACCCTATACCCCAATGCACCCCATATACCCCAGTATACCATCATATACCCCCGTGCACCCCAATATACCACCCTATACCCCAATGCACCCCATATACCCCAGTATACCATCATGTACCTCCATATACCCCCATGCACCCCAATATACCACCCTATACCCCAATGCACCCCATATACCCCAGTATACCATCATATACCTCCATATACCCCCGTGCACCCCAATATACCACCCTATACCCCAATGCACCCCATATA